>NW_011887803.1:641282-736137 GCF_000806365.1 Fopius arisanus | reverse complement strand
TCGAGGAGCTCTTCACTGAAATTTTCACTGAAAGTGAAAAATTCGAAATTTTTGTAAAAGTATCAGGAGAACATGACAATCGAGGAGTTATTCACTGAAATTTTCACGGAAACTGAAAAATTCGAAATTTTTGAAAAAGTATCAGGGGAACATGACAATCGAAGAGCTATTCGTTTTTTAACCAATATTTCGATTGATTAGCCATTGACAAAAGAAAAAATTGGAATTATTTAAAAAAAAAAAATGAATGACGCGGGATCGAACCCGGGCCGTCGGCGTGCTAGCCGAGCACGTTACCGCTAGGATAACGGATTATTACAATAAAAAAATTTCATTAGGAGTATATATTTTGCAAAAGCATCGTTTTAAAAAATTTATAATTTTTCAATTTCACTGGATATCTTTTCGATTTTCAATTATTCACTTTTTAAACAATATTTCCATTGATTAGCCATGTACAAAAAAAAAAATAGGAATTATGTTGAAAAAAAAAAAATTAATGGTGGCGGGATCGAACCCCAGCCATTGGCGTGATAACCAAGCACGTTACCGATAGGCCAACGCAGTTATTAAATTAAAATAATTTCATTAGTAGTATATCTTCAACATATTGAATAATTTTTTTTCATTAAAAATTCCACAAGATGTGGCTTCTCCCTTCCGCTCGTTCTAGTCGGCTAAATTTCAGTTAAATAATTAAAAAACAAAAAGCATTTATACCGCAGACAATAAAATTCACCCCGTCGACTCGATGGACACCCCAGCATTGCAATAAAAACATGGTTAAAAAAAAACACCCTAGCATTGCGTGTGTGCAATCTCGATTATAATTTGCATAAGATTATAAATTTTAATAACGGCTATTTTACATTTAATAAATAAATAAAAATTCACGCAAACCGTTGCTCCAATCTCCACGGGAGTTTTTGAGATCTAAACACCCCATCTTTTTATTTCCGCAGATGTATTGAGGAATCGTTCTCCGGAATGCATAATTTAGTCGTTAATAATATTCTCTGATCGACCTTTGTGCTCATTCAGGCCCCCAATGGGCCCTTCTTCAGGTAAAAAAAAAAATAATACCCGGAACCGTTACCCTCGGGTCACCGAGATAGAATAGGAGTCCCTTGTCATTTATTTGTTCTGCTCCTTCGGGGTTGAGTTTAATTTGACGAAGAGAAAGGGCCCAGGTACGTCTTCTATTCACCCGGAGGTACGTATTTTCCCCCAGTCCCTCAATCCGTACCCCGAATCACCTCCGGGGGATTAATAATTTTCAAAATTCCACCCTTTCCCTCTAATATATTAATTATTAATTAATTGAAAATTCTTCATACAATAAAAATTGGCTGCACCATCAATCAACCAATAAAAAAATGCAAAATAAGTCACGACGACTCCCACCCCCAATTTGAAAACAATTCTCCTTCCCGCCGCGCCATCAGCTGACCGCCTCCCCCCACCCCGCGCCCAGATGTCGCCACAATTTCCCTAAATTCCCCGCAATTCCCCGGTTGCTCCAAACGCCCGTACACAATCACCACCGCACGTTTATCCACAAGTGTCTCCCCTCAAAAAAATCGAGTGACAAACACCCCAATCCACCCCCAAAATCCCGGAGCCACCCCTCAGCATCCCCATCACCAAGTACAACCCCCCGAAACGATAAAAAACATCAGAACGAGTGAAAAAACCCGAGGAAATTCTGAAATCAGAACAAAGCGTCGGCCATTCCCCAAGCGTTCCCTCTACCCTGAAAATATCAACTATTTTCCTCATTTTATCGTGGAAAATCACCAGTGGAACTCCAGGCGTTGCTCCAGTAGAATAAAATAATCAGTGAACAGGTGTTCGGGGAGCGGTGAACCCCGCGATATTATGAAGTGGAAAAAATGATCGATCTCGGGGTTAAAACTTGTCTTTGAGGTTGGAACGGGCTGGTATCAACAGGAGGGGGCGGGGAGTAGTTATAACACATTTATAACACAAAACTCCAGGCAAAATGGACGAGAATGTTGGTGGTGAAGCTCAGGTTTGCCGTTTGTGTGGCCAATTTGAGAGTATTTACATCGATGTTTTTGGTGATGAGGGAACGAGGCGACTCCTCGGCCTCAAAATACATTCGAGGATCAACATTTTGGTGAGTTTTTTTATTTATCAATCATTAGATTTTTGGGGTTTTTTTTTCAACTGCTGACGGAGGAACGAGGGGTTAGGTGACGACGGTGAGACGCTCCATCGGGGATGCGAGTTGTTTTTTTTTTTTTTGAAATTGGTGAATTTTTTTTGACGTCTTGGAAATTATTTTGGAAAATTTATCGAGTGATTTTCATTGGGTCATTCGGTAATCAATCAATTTTTTGTAATTGTTGTAATTATTTGTCGTAATGTAATGAAAATGTTGAGATTCTCTGCGAGATATTTGTTTAATGTTAATCAGTGGATAATTTATATGAATTATTTATTTGGGTTTTTCGATGGAATTGTTTAAACCTACTACTCAATTATCCTGACTGTTCGCGTAGCTCTGGCCTTTCCCCTGAACTCCCAGTTTTTCAAATGAAATCATAATTTATTTATTGATAAAATGTTTATAACATCAAGAATTCACGGAAACACCATTTTTCGAAAATGGAATTCAACTTGAAGAACAAGTCCTTAAAAATATTTTCATTAAACCTTTCAATGAATTCTCGAGTAATAATTTTCAATCAATTGATAATTAATAATAAATGAATTGCCGTTATTATTTCATTGAATAAATAAAACTTCTAGATCTTGAAATATTGAAATTATGGCTTCATAAAATTCCCTCATCTCCTTCCACTAAAAAACAATAACTTTCTGTTCCGCATTTGTTTTTCTGCGCTTTACATAAATAATATAAATTTAATGTGTGGAGAGCGATATAATGGAGGATGTTCATGCGCTTAACTTGTGGCAAACGCTTGGCTTTCTGTCCTTTAACAATAATTAATAATAAAAAAGTGCTGGTGAGAATGAGAGTGAGAGAGACATGCCTTGAGGTACATGAATCACGGATGGACCCAAAAAATTTAACAAAATCCAAATTAACTATTTGGCAAATAACATTTGGTGGAGCGGTAGGGTTAAATAAAATATTGTTAAACAATTTATTAATTGGATATTTATCTTCCTCGAGGAGAATATCGATCTATTTTTTTTTATAATCATCGATAATGAAAAAATTTCGTGGAATTTGGTAATAAATTATTTTTCATTTTAAAAGATCATCGATATTTCACTCAGGGTAAATAAATAAATGAATCTGGGGTTGTGGTTAAATTAGTTTGTTCTTTGATATCACAGATAGATGAGACGGATCCTCTTCCAAAGACGATCTGCGTTCAATGTCTGGGAAAACTCGAATTTGTGTGTGACTTTCAAGAGGAGTGTCTACGTACTCAACGACTGTTGCGCGATCGTTATCATCTACCACCTTTGCCAGACCTCGTAAGTCTCAATTATTTAATAATAAATCATGAATTTATCCACAACCGCTCGTAGTCTCTGATCCATACAACCGCCAATCAATGACCAATCAATGACCAATCAATATCTCCACGAAAAAAAAAAGAAATCGTAAATAGCCACCGAAACACTCCCCAAAAACAATCCATTTTCAAATTTCCCGCGTAAAATTCAAAAATCTTCCCACCAAAAAGAGAAAATCCATCCCGAAGACCTCCCACAGAGACTTCAAACAAGCCCCAGGTACATCTATGATTCCTGTGCCTCAGGACTCCACTCTCTTTCCCGTGGAAATAAAACCGGAGGATCCGCCACCGACGCCGGACTCCCCGTCCACCTCCACGAACAACAACAGCACTGAAAAAAATCTCAACGCGACAGCGGACATCGAGAATGTCGATCCCTCACCGGATAGTAACACAACAGCTCCAGTCGAGGAGCCGCGTCCAAAACGGAACCTCCGTCCACCTCAGAACCGGTCAAAATCCCCGGAGAAGTCACCAAATGACTCGACAATCGCGCCCGCCTCCACCCGCCGATGGCTGCGGAGCCGAAACACAACGGAAACATCAAAAAATGAAAAATCAAAGCCGAAGCGCTCGTCGACAAAACCGCGGGTTCCGCGGACGTCAGTCTCCCGAGTCACGCGATTACGATCCCAAAATTCCCAGAAGACGCGATCGAGCGTGAGCCCGACCCCGGGTAAATCACCACCGGTCGAGTCATCCTCCGAGCAAAAGCAGACGATTCAAATTCCGACTTCAGCCCTGAACAAGGTCCTCACCGCAGTCTCAGGCTCGTCGGACGTCGAAGTGTGCGTGAAGGAGTCAAAAGGTCGAAACGGTGATATCGAGGACATCAGCTTTACCCTCGAGATGCGAAAGAAACTCGAGGAGACGGAGAACGTCGTGACAGTTCTCGCTAAAGTATTTCCAGATCAGGGCTCATGCCTGGTGGACTCGGAGATCGTTGATCTCCTCGGTGATAACGGCAATGCCGAGATCAACAAGATCATGACATCGGTATCCAAATCAAAAACATCGAGAGACAAGGATAAGGACGGCAGGCTAAAGCTCCAGGAGCTCGAGAAGAGGCTCTCCTCGATGTCGGATGGTGCGGACGGTGGTGGCAGTGAGTCCCGCAATCCAGAGGATCTATTCCGAATGGATGGCGAGGAGATTCGGGTCGACGATAACGTCGTCAGTGGTACATTGGACGGACAGCACGGCTACACCTGCAAATTATGCAAGAAATTCTACGAGCGACGAGACAAGTGCATGGTACACGTAAAAACACATCTAGGTATCAAGCAATACGCGTGCACCTTGTGCACCGCAAAATTTGTCTGCAAGAGCGATGTGATGAAGCACATCCGCTGCTCGCACACCAATCCAAGACCGATGCAGTGCCCGAAGTGTCCAAAAAGGTTTCGCTCCAAGTTCGACCTGACGGAGCACGATAACGTCCACAAGGGCATCAGACCGTACAAATGCAATGACTGCGGACAGAGCTATCATCATAAAGTGTCACTGCAGATGCACATCAAGTCGCACCTACCGCCTCAAAATCTAGCGTGTGAATACTGCGGAAAGGTTTTTCCTTTTAGGACTAGATTGCTCAGTCACATTGGCAGTGTTCATCTTAAAAATCGACGCAACTTTCGATGCAGATTCTGTTACAATCTTTACTCGAGTCTTGCTGTTCTCAATGAGCACATCAAGACACGTCACTCTACCACGTACACCTGCGATATCTGTGGGAAGACATTCAAAGTTGCCAGCAAGTACAAAGCGCATGTTCTTCAGCACTCCAATCCAAAGCCCTTTGTATGTAATATTTGTAATAATAAGTACGCGTCTAAGGCATTTTTGAATGAACACCTGTTGAAGCACGAGGGACTGCGAAAACACGTGTGCCAAAAATGTGGAGCTAGTTTTGCTCAGGCGAGTCATCTTGCTGCTCATAGGCATGTTCATGGGGAGAAGACTCATGCGTGTCCGGAGTGTGGGAGAAAATTCAATAGGAGGGATAACATGAAGGTGCATAGGAAGAGGCATTTCGCGGAGACTGGGAGAATTGTCAGTGGACAGAAGAGTAAGGACGACGAGGGGCTCGAGGAGGGGGATAAGGATGTCAATGAGAAGTAGGAGAGGTGGGGCAATTTGTGGAGATGTGCTGAGCACGTTTTCAGGGGGAATTGAATATGTTACCCGAATTTATTATTCATCTCGTTGGATTTCTGGGTCATCCTCTCAGGGTCTGGGGAATCACCTGGGGGTGTGGGAAATTCTTCGGCCTTGAGGCAGGTGATCTTGTCGAGGATTTGTTTACTTCAGGGTTGGTGATAATCGTATTGCTCCAGAGGATGGTTATGACGATCACGTTCGGGATGACCTTGAGTGAACTCGATTGGTAATTATCGATATTGATGAATTCTGGTAATTTATTCGCTGAAGAAAATGAATAATCAGTGGAGTTTATTCAAGGACGTCCATATGATCATTTTTTATGCGAAATGATAAATAATCTCTTGAAAAATTTAGAGTACTCTCAGTTGATGAATCATTAACGAATCGTCGGCTCGAACTTGGATTTTTCAAGTTGACGAGATACTCATCGATATCGAAACTGAAGATAATTGTTATATTTTGGAAAAAAAAAAAGTACTTTAAAAAAAAACTCAATGCTTCCAAAAAGACTATGCTCCATAATTTTTATATCCACGATATTTTGAGAGATGTTACGAGGAAGATTTTTGAGAGTGAAAATTTACGAGAGTTACGAGATGAGAAATTTATATTTTCGGAGGGTAATAATGGGTGATTGCACCTAGTGCATTCACATCGGCCTTGAGTGATTACATTCGAGTAATTGATGTAACGATATTATGAAGAGTTTATATTTACATTTACGGGGAGAACCTCTCATTGGGCTCTGATTATAAGACACGTATTTTGAAATAGAATAATAATCAGGAGGAAATCAGGGGTTGAGAGGTTCTGGGCGATATATCGATATTTTTTACTCGTAAAATTTTCAGTGATAATGAGAGGAATAAATAGTGCCTTTCACAATGTGAAGAATCAATTGATGAATATAATATGAAGTTCTTTTCCGCGATCCCTTGGGGATCCTGAGACTGACGAAGAATGCTGTAAGGATTATTTACACTCATTGTAATACAATAACTATGTACCATTGTACAATAAGATTAGATTCTGTATGATTCATCAGTAAGAGGTAGGTTCTAGGATTTTCTATCGTATGCTCATCTAGCAATTCCATTTATTTACGTTAATAAAATTAATATTTTTCGAGTACATCATGCATTCCTCGTTTTATTATCATTTCCAAAAATATTACCCAGTAAAAATTTATCCATCCATAAATGTCCAAGGAAATTCCCTGGGGATTCATTTATCCCGAGGAAAATTCCCGGGGATTATTTTCCTCAAAATCAATTATCGCTATAAATAGTATATTTCGTAACAAGTGTGGAAAATGTATATAACGGCACATTAGGGGAGAATTTAAGGGGAATGTTCACGTGATAATTTATTATTATTTTATTGGGAAAATTATTCAAATTCTATGATTTTTCCGTCAGCAGTCTAGGGTTTTAATGTGGGTTCCATGGGGATTCGTATTTTTTTTATGATGATGCGTTGTAGATTAAAGAGGATGACCAGCTGCCGAAGATCGTCTGCATCAGGTGCGTGGGAACGTTGGAGTTCCTCTGTGATTTCGTAGACCAGTGCCAGGAGACGCAGGAGAAACTCAAAGAGAAGGTAAAAATTGTATAAAGAATTGATTATCAATCAGATGTCTTAATATTTTCCCCTGGAACGGCCGATTTTCGCAGGATTAGGTACAAAATATGAAGGGCCCTTCGTGTTCTGATTCCAGGATGACGCCAACACCCCAGCCCCACCCCCAGATACCAACGACTTCAACAAGGAAAACATCAGGTCTTCGAGACACAAGTCCCTTTCGCCCCCATCCTCTCGGAGACCTAGAGCACCTGCGGATTTCCCTTCCCAAGATCTGGAGAATGTTACCCCATCATCCGGAGCATCTCCAGACATTTCTGAGAATATTCTCTCGGAGATTCTACATACGAGAAACAAAAGGGCTCATTCTCGGAAGCAATATCCAAAGATACGGAATATCACTAGCTTGAGGGAAGCTCTGAAGACAACCGGTCCGACGTCCCTGAAGAGACCCTCCGCCAAATCTGTGTCGAATCCTGAGGAGAAGATAAAAAAAATTGAAAGTGTGATTGACAGGACGATTTCTGGTGTGACTCCTCGGTCCAGGACCCCGAAGATTCGTTTTTCACTTCAGAAATTTATCCATGACCCTGAGGAATCATCTTCAGTTCTTGAACCTCCGGAGACAATAAAAATTCCAAAGAAACTCGAGAAAAGCGATACTAAACTGGATTCACCACCCGATCCATCTCCTCGGGAAGCTGTCGAAGAAGTTTCTGAACAACCGATCGAACAACCGCTCAAAGAAAGTGCGATGTCGCCGCCATTAGGAGCTCTCACCGCTCAAGAATCAAATGGACCATCAGAAATCTCGAAATCATCTCCGGGAGCTGAAGAAAAATTTTCAGAAGTCGGCCCTGAAGACCAAAAATTCCATGAGAGCACACGGAAGTCGCAGAAATCTACGGAATTATTAATCGCTGAAGACGAGGGTTTGAGCAAGAAATCTCCGCAATTTAACGACTCGAAGACTAAAAAGTCAAAGACAGCATCACCGAGGGTGTCCAGATCGCCGTCTGAACCTCATCTCCAGAGCGATGCATCCGACCCTCCATCCCGCACCCGGACTCCCCCAGAAGATATCCTGAAGAAAAACACACGTTCCTTGTCATCGCCACCTCCGTCTTCCGGTCAAAAGACTCGTAACTCACAATCCTCGAATGCTTCAGAGTCATTGAAACCCCGGCGTCGTCGAAGGTCATCCTCGGAGTCATCCTCGTGCTCGTCAGTGCCGACCTCGACCTCCTCCACCTCGAAACGCCGTAAATCAGGTGCCATTTACGGTACCGTTTCTCAACTGATCTCCTCCGAGGAGAAGGAAACGATCGAAAAATTCTACACCATTGACATGTCCGTCGTGGACGAGTCCGTCGTCGAAAAGAATTTGACGTACCTCGACAAGAAGCGAACCATGTGCCTCATCTGCAGTGCGCTCTACCCCAGAATTGATAAATGCAAAGTGCACATTTGGGGTCACCTTGAGATGAAGCCGTACAAGTGCACAGCATGCGATTTCTCGACACTCACAGTCACCAACATTAGGTGTCACATAAGGAAGAGTCACCTGAAGATCAAGCCCTTCGAGTGCAACTTCTGCAAGAAACGATATGTTACAGCAATTCTCCTCGAGGAGCACCTGAACACTCACAGTGGACTGAGGCCCTTCAAATGCACCGTCTGCCCCTTCTCGAGTGCCTCGAGACAAGTTCTGAGCTATCACATGACCACTCACAAACCAGTCAAGGACGTCACCTGTGACATATGCGGCAAAGAATTTTTTTCGAGAGGTCGTATGCGCGCACACATGATCACTCACAACAAAAATCGTGAGCTCATGTGCAAGTTCTGCTCCCACCACTTCAGCTCAGCTGAGGCACTCCAGAAACATCTAGATAATCTTCACTCGAGTGATTACGTGTGCGATATATGTGGTAAGTCCACCAAGAGTCGGAAAGCTCTTCATAATCATCAGAATGTTCATTCCGAGGCGAAGTTCAAGTGCAACTTGTGCCCAAATGTTTATAAGAGTGGTCACATACTCAAGGAGCATTTGCTCAAACACGAGGGCATACGCAAGTACAAGTGCGAGGTGTGTGATAAGGCTTTTGCACAGCAGAGCCATCTTGCCGCTCATATGGCTGTTCACAGTGAGAAGAGATTCAAGTGTCCTGGGTGTCAGAGGGCCTTCAATAGACATGACAACATGAAGATTCATACAAAACGGTGTAGCATGTTCAAGGCCAATCCTCAGCTTCAGGACATGCTGCATATGAGGGTTAAAGGGCCCAAGGTCGCTCGGCTCGACGAGGCGGAGGGGATGAGTCATGTGATTGGTAAGGGGGAGGAGATAACTCATACCATTGGCAATGGGGAGGGGATGATTCAGACGAATGGCAGCGACGAGGGGAGGGAGGAGGTTCATGAAGTCGATCAGGTCGATCAGGTCATCAGGAAGGGCACCTTCAGCATCGGACAGGTTGTCGTCATTCCGTTCACCGGGGGAACCGTTGAGGAGTGCAGGGTTAAGGAGGCCGTGGCTGTTACGGAGAATGTCATTGGTCTCGAATGCTTTTGAAAGGGAAAAAATCAAAAATGGTTGAGTTTCGACGGAATTTTGAGGTTTTGAGAATTTTTGACGTTAAGAATGATTTTTTTTTTTACTGTTTTGAGAGATAAAAAATCATGGTCAGTATTTTTTTTTAGAGAAAATTTTTTCATCCAGATTCCGATTCTTTTGATCGGAGTGATTTTTGTGACACTCAGGGAATGATGAAAAACCTGTTTTCAGGGTTGATATTTTTTTAAGATTATGTTAGGGCCAGGATGAAGTGTAGGAGTATTTTTGTAGGATTATGAATTTTTGGATAATGCCAGAATTGGTTTTTGGAGAAATTTTTAATGAGAACGTGAATTATCAATGCAACATTCGTCTGATTTATTAATGAGCGCTAGATTTTTTAATATAATATTAGAATATTTTTAATATTGAGATGTGATTGGGGATTTCTGATCTGAAAATAGTTGATAAGATAAAATTGAAACCAAGGGATCATCTTCCAGCAGTGCCTTAATTCGAATGAATTATTTTAATATCGTAATTTTTTTATAGAGTTAAGAATCGATAGGTAATTATTAATTAATCCATGATATTGTGGAGTTGAGGGTCTCCTCAAGACTGAAACGCACATATTCCTAATTATTGACGCAAGTTCCTATTTAATTAATTATTGTCTTCGTATGATGAATAAAACAATTTTTATTTCTTAATTCCAATCTATTTTCCTTTCCCATGTCCTTCTAAAAAAGATAATCAAATTATAATAAATAAAGAAATTCAGAAATGATCGAATCAAAATGAAAAAAAGAAATGAAATTCCATGCCATCCACTGAATCGCTAGGATCGATCCGGAGAAAGGGAAAGTTTACACATTAAATAATAATAATAATTGCGTTAATAACCAGCAAATGTGGGACGGACTTTCTCTCCTCGACGAGTCGAACATGAAATAAAAATTGCAGTTAGTCCCTATGCAGATCTTTGAACGTGCGGTCGTCACCCGTTCTCATCGAGGAAAAAATCATTTGATATTGAAATATATTGATATATTAATCGAGGATGAGTGCACCCGCGTATCAATTTTTGGGTGAAAGCAAGACGAAGGAGATGCTACAGAAATTCACCGGTGAAAGGACTGGATGGGTTCTCGTCGGTGATAGGCAGTGGTTTTTTCCGAGAAGATATGTGGATCAAGGACTCGGATTTTTCGAGTTCAAGGCGAGACCTAGTGACACATGGGTCGTTAGTTACCCTAGATCAGGTACATTAATTGGTATTCATTCATTAAAATTATTTGAAATCGCTGGAATAATTGAAAAATTCCACTGCAAATCGGGAAAATAATATTATATAATTTTTTATTATCAATAATATTATTTTAATTATTGATTATGTAATTGAAGGATGGACTCGAAGAAAGAGGAATCGATTCAGGAAATCTTTTGGAGTTTCAATAAAAAATGAACATAATTCGATTTTTTTAAAAGAATTTTCAATCGATTTGAATAACTGAAAAGTTGAAACCAGTGAAATAATTTTTATAGGAACGACTTGGACTCAGGAGCTGGTCTGGCTTCTCTCGAATGATCTGGATTTCGAGACGGCATCGAAAAAATATTTGGCGGAGAGATTTCCATTTTTAGAGTACGTCATCGAGAGATTAAAATTTTTTTAACGAATTTCTTGTTTAATCCCCGGGGTAATTACAGGTTCAGTATGTTTAATCATCCGGAAGTTACCGAGGAGTTTGTAGAATTGAATCAGGGCGATCCCGAGAAGATGGATTTTTGCCGGAAGCTGGGGGTCCCCGGGTACGACGTGCTCCAGGCCATGGACTCCCCTCGATTCATCAAATCACATTTTCCGTTTAGTTTACTCCCAGGAATACTCGACGTTGGATGCAAGGTAAATTTTTTCCTAACTTCTGAAAAGGGGATCGAACATTTTTTATTTCGCCCGGTGCAGGGAAAAAATTCAGAATTAATTTCACCTGTGACAAAAAAAAATTGGAAAAAAAATGTAGATCATCTACGTGGCGAGAAACCCCAAGGACGTGGCTGTCTCCTGGTACCACCTGAACCGAGCCATAAAGACTCAAGGATACACCGGGACCTTCGAGGAATTTTGGGACTACTTCGAGAGCAATCTGAGTAAAAACCAGAAAAACTCGTAAAAAATTAAATCCGCACTTGTTACGAAATATACTATTTCAGCGCCCTGGAGCCCTTACTGGGAGCACCTGAAAGAGGCCTGGGCCCTGAGGCACCACCCGAACCTTCTCTTCATGTTCTACGAGGAGATGCACCAGGACCTGACGGAGTGCATTCAAAAGGTCTCCAAGTTCCTGGGTAAAACGTACACCGATGATCAGATCTCAGAATTATCTGACTACCTGGACATCCGGAATTTCAAAAACAATCTGATGGTCAATTCCTCGGAGTTGAGGGACTGCAAGATCATTTCTGCTGGGAGTTTCGTCAGGAATGGAAAGAGTGGAACCTGGACCGAGACATTCACTGAGAAATTGGAAGCAAGAGCTGACGACTGGATTCTCCAAAATCTCAAGGGCTCCGATTTCGTCTTCCCGACCTTCAACAATAATTATTAATGAACGAACAGATGCTCAATAGGTCAATAATAAAACTAATCCTGGGGAGTCATTATTATTTATATTTTTTTATGTTTGTTTATGTCGTATGGGAGAAATAAAAAAAATAATCATCAATTATTTTTAATTATTCATCTCTTCGTCGTTTTTCCCTGTATTAAATAATAATTAATAATCACTCTGGATAATCGTCATAATTTCGAATTTGAAAAACTGGCGGGATTTCCGGCGCCGCCATTTTGCTCTTTAAAATCTCGAGAAAACACTAGGTTCAGAATCTCGTGCCCCAAAAATCGATAAAAAACATTGAAAACACGTGAGACAGTGGATCATCAGTATAAAAATTATTCAATTATTCATAACAATTGGTAATTGTTAATTCAGACGTGACAGTCTTCTGAAATAATTCCAGAGAAGCTGAAGGTGCAGTCATAACCTTGATGTCAAAGAAAAAAATTGTATTTCGATGTCGAATTTATTCTGAAATATCGGGAGAGGATTTTTGACAACCAGAAGATGCTGGTGACGTGCAGAAGAGTCCTCAGGGTGGAGAGGAGCTTGAGGTTTTTCTCTGTTAATTTAGAACAAGTGCCGAATGACAAGATTGATGGAATGCAGGATGACGATTACGTTGTGGACCAGTCCTTCGACGTTCAGAGGATTCGAAGGGATGAGGATAAATCCTTGAGGATCGCTATTTTAGGACTGCCAAATGCTGGAAAAAGCACGCTCGTCAATCAACTAGCTGGAAGACAGGTAGAATAATCCATTGAATTCCTTGTATTAATTTTCAATTGCAATTCCTTCGAAATGGCCGAAGGGCTTTTACTGTTCATAAAATTTTAAAAATGTCTCATGATTTCAAGATTTGCGCAATGTCCGGAAAAGCGCACACAACCAGATCGAAGACGAACGTCATCTACTCGGAGAGCAACACCCAGCTGATTTTCATGGATACACCAGGACTAGTAACGAATCGTGACTTCAAGAAGTTCAAGCTCGAGCCAACATTCAAATCGGATATTACACAATCCCTGGAGCTTGCGGATGTCGTGGGAGTGGTGCAGGACGTGTCAAATCCGTTCAAGAGGCATAAGATCGATGAGAGAGTGATCGAGGCCCTGAAGTGCACGAGACCTGGGGTTTTCTCGATTCTCATACTGAATAAAATCGATAGGATGAGGCGGAAGAAGGAGCTCCTCAAGCTCGTCGATATCCTCACGGGGGAAAACAACTGGCCCAATTTTTCTGACATCTTCATGATTTCCGCACTCAAAAACGATGGGGTTGATGATTTGAGGGTGAATATTCGTTTTTAATTCGATTTTCTATCTAAATCGGTAATGAATAGATAAATAAAATGTAAAACAATGAGTCATGAATAATTTATCGATGATTTTGAAGAAATAGAATTTTTTTGTGGAATTCGATTAATTTTTCAGGCGTATCTAATGGATTCGGCGACGAACAGAGACTGGGACTACCGTAGCAATCAGATAACTGATGAATCCACTGAGAAAATAGTCGAGAGAACTGTAAAAGCCAAATTCATGGATGCTCTACCCGATGAGCTTCCCTACGTCCTCGATATTCAGACAGAACACCTCGGGGTTCTCCCCGATGACAGTATGTCAGCTGTTGTCAACGTCGACTGCCCCACGGACAGAATTGGAAAACTCGTGATGGGGCCCAAAGGCTCCAGAGTGAAACAAGTCGCTCTCGCTGCTGAGCAAGACCTCAGCAATGCCTTCAGAACGACTGTCAGACTTAAAATTGCTATTAATTTCAAAACAAAAAAATGATACGTCCATGTAAATACTGATTAAGAAATTGTGAAGACATAATTAATTTCTAGGGTACATTATACCTCTCCAGAAATTTCGAAGGAGAAAAATAATTAATCAAGGATATTATGGAATTTTAAATACAATGCAGTTGATTAATATTAATATTGAATTAAATTTTTTATCAATGGATTAACCTGCAGTGAATTATTTGCTATTGTCATATTTTTTTAGTTATTGAGAAAATTCGTGGAAAGACTTGACTCAGTTGACGTAAAATACCGATGATAATTTATCGGGTGTCAAATGTATTGACATTTATTTTCTGTTGATTTCTCATTGGAGGACGGAGTGGGTACAGTAATACTATCTCGTTGCGGAAACTCAATTTTACACATGAATACATTTTGCCTTAGCATGAATTTTTATTGTATTCCACACAGCAAACAGAAACGGTGGAATTATTAATTGATATCAATGGAACCGTGGAGTCAACGCACGATGATATCGCATGTGTCAAGAAAGACTACCGTTTAAATTCAATTGTAAGATCCACACATGGCATTATCGACGTGCCCATGGGTGAAAATAGATTAAAACTGATCAGCAACATGAAGATAGTCTTTTTTTGCTTTTTGCCTTTCGTAAGTTTGTCCACGTATTTACGGATTTCGAAAAAAAAATCTGGTTATTTTTTTTTAGAATTAATAAATGAGAGAGTGAGTTCAATAAAATTAATTGTTCTACGAGATATATTTCAGGTCGCGGCTGATGGTATATCCGCTAAAAATCTCTACGAGTATGTGACCATCAGTTCAGGCATCAGACAACACATGCAAAGTGTCTCCCAGTACTTACATATTATTGATTCTGGATCTCGAGATGTCACCGACATCATCTATAAAAACATCAGTCAAGTCCTCGCGCATTATGGGCCCAAAAAGCATCTGCATTTTATATCTAAGGTATTACCAGAATAATTTTCTCGTCGGATAATAAAAATGACGGAAAAATGAGAAAAGAATGCGCAATATTTTCCTTGGAATTATTTCAGGTGATTAATCCGGAATTTATGATTTTAGTATGAGCCCCAAGCGGTGGATTTCGCCGGAAATCAAAACTTGAGCGCGGATTGTCGGCAATATATAATTGATCTCATCGAAGAAAGTAAACAGCATCAGCATGAGCTGTCAGAGTATGTAGAGAAGGCTCTGGGATCTTTCATCGAGGAACTTGAGCGGATTCATAAAAAATTTCATTGGGCCGAATCGATCCTGACTGATATAGAAAAAAAAGTTTTCAATTGTGGTTTTTTTTCGGAAACCGCTGACGCAATCGATAGTTACAATTGCGCTTTAGACGTACGTAATTGCACTTCAATCCATTAAATTTTGATATCAATTTTTTAAATTCGATTATAAATCACAAATTCGCAGATTCAAAATTTTTCTTCCATTATTTTTTCGCGGTTGAAATAAAAAATTAAATTCTTTGAAATTAATTTTTCCGTTTTTGATTTTTCAATTTCAAAAATTACGCGGAATTTTCATCGACAGTCACAGAATTTTCCTACGGCGTTCCATCATTTTCATCTGAATATTTTTTTCCGTGTACTGTTTCAATTAGAAAATTCGTTTTCAGACTTTGAAGACAATGGAAATTTTGAAAATTGACATTACGAATGTAGTGGTGACGGACGCACTGAGTCTGTTATCAGCGAAACGAAAAATCCTAGATAATCTTCACCAATCGCTCTCAGATCGATTTATTCCCGAATTCTACAACGAAAAAGGAAGAGACCGTTGGCTCAAGGTACGCCTCATATAAAAAGTCACAAATTCAATAATCACGCGATTGAAAAATTTGTTTCAGATATTCTGCCCCAACGACTAGAATTCATCTCTCATCCAAAATCAATATTATCCAATTATTATAATAATTACAAAAATATACTGTAAAAAACCTAATTAATTTATGGAACATTAAACTTATGTCTGATTCATTATTTATAATTTTTTGAAGTATTTATTTATAATTTTTGAAGTTGATGACCGAAAAAAAAATATATTGTTGAGGAAATTAATTTACATGAAATAAAAAATTATTCCTCGATGATTGAAAAAATCGTGAAATCTCATAAATCGGAAAGACGAATCTTTTATTCTCATATTATTATTATTATTATTATTCGTTATTTTTTTCGACAGCTGTATCGTATTTTCGTTCGTTCGTATCTCCTGTGCAATCAGGCATAAATTTCCAATAGCTTCCAAATATTTGCTTTCAAGTTCATTGTATTTTTGGTGATACGTTCGATTTTACGCAATTGTATCAATCCAATTGTTATCATTTTTATCAGCTTGTAAATTATATTCACCCACGCGATGATCAAACATTAGATATTTTTCAGAGTGAAATCTCAAAAGTTCTTTGCTCCCTGAAACGATAATCCAAATTGAAAAATGGTTCTTCTATTTAAACATTCCAATGAAATAAAAAATGAATGTAAAGTTAATATTCCGAAGACGAATCGACAATGTTCGAATTAATTCCCAAGGCGGCAGTTTTGAAAACAGCCGGAAATAATTTTCCGATATTTGTGGATCGTCTAGATTGTCTAATGATAAAATATACCGTAGCATTCATGATATTTACACGTCTAAGAAATAGTTCTCGTCAGCTCATATAAATTCAGGGGTATAGAGACCGCATGTGCCATTGATGTGTCGACTGTGCTTTGTACACCGGGAAAAACAATTTATTCAAATGAAGATATTTGTTGTTCTTTGCGCCATTTTGCCGCTGGTAGGTACACCACAAATATTTGTTTCCATTCAATCATTGATCCCATAAATTATAAAAAAATTCTTATTTTTGTGAAATATTTTTTTTTACGCAACTTCCGAGGAAATTTCTTGAAGAATTTTCAGCGGATAATTGGAATTTTCCAGGAATTTCATTTTTGGGGAATTTAATCGTCAGTTTCAGGAAGCTGCTCCCCTCGAACTGGAAGACCTTCATAAGTATTTAACCCAGAGCTCTGAAATCCGCACTGTCGTCCACAATGTGTCGAAAATTATATTCGACCTGCAGAACGAAACTGAAGAATATTCCATAGATTATTGGGGAAATATCTCCGCCATTGCTAGGCAATACGGAGGCGAAACGTCTCGTCTATTCCGGTTAAAGGTAGTGGAAACGTTTCCGGGTAATTAATTAAAAAGAAGAAAGACCGAAAGAAAGAGCGAAATTATCAATTGCGGCTGGAGTGAAATAGCTTTTTCCCATTGCAAAAAATTTGCAAGTGTTCACTCAACGTATTGCATTTTTTTTATCTTTTATTTTGTTTCTTGTGATTATGTCTTCCTGGATGATTTTTTTAGTACAAGTACGAAAGGGAGACGTTCGCAGATCCGAAATATGACCGGAAATGTTTGGAATTCGTCAGGGATCTCTACGCGAATGACACGAGATTACAGGATCAACTGAAAAAATATATTGCGGATGCTGTGCGCTTTTGGATAGAAGACTTGAAAAATTTTTATCGCAAGTCCATTGAGGCTAGAGAAACGCTAGTGGAGCTGGAATTCAAAACTGTGCAATGTGGAATTCTCCAAAAATATAATGCGACTTCCGTTCAGTGTGTGAATGGCGTAAGTATTTTTCAATGATGAAATTTATTGACGTCTCAAAAGTAGAATAAATACCTGAAGCGCGAGAGAATTTTTGCTGGCGTAATTCTCAGCCATACGAAAAAAAAAAAAATTTTGCGGGATGGCTTAAAAAATTGTTCACCCCGTGGGAACAGGATGCAATCATGTGAGACGAATTCGATGTGGATGAATAATTCTAATAAATTAATTAAATCACGAGGTGGACACACGGCCATCTTGTCGGGCCCTCGAGGGCCGCGTCTCGTATCTTGATTGTGATTTTTTCATGAAATTTTCCCTACTTTTTAGGTTGTAGAAAAAGCTCAAGCATTTGAAAAAAAAATCATTGATGATTATTATCACGAAATGATAAAGCTAGATGACAACCGGAATTCCGGCGTGATCACTGTATTAAATAGTCTCAATGATACAATGATTCCATCGTTTTACGACGAAGCAAGAATAGATGAATGGCTGGCGGTAAATATTTATAATAAAATTAGAAGAACTCAACCATTCATTTTGACTAATCTAAATGATTTTCGTATTGCAGTCCAATTGCCCGCGCGAGGCTTAGTCTCCCCACTCCCCCAACTTCTAATTATTTGAATTATGTATTAAATGGATAAATAAATAATAAATTAATAAATCTAATTCAATGAATTTTTTATTAAACATTTTCCTTCGCAATTGCCGCAATTTTTTTCCTCGTGCGATGTACAGTCAGGTACTAAAGTTCGTTTAAAGATAAATTTATAAACTTTAGTATCCGATTGTACAGCTGTTATAGTACCAACGACACCACCCGTTTCTTAACCCCAAATTCACTTCCTAGAATTGTTCGAGAGAAAAGTGAGTAAAAAGGAAAATTACTTTTCCTCTATTTCTATTTTCAGAATGAAAATAAAAAAAATTGTTGTGGTTTTTAAAGGCTTTAGGGGTCGGAGAGTGAATTAAAAATCCAATAATTCGATTTCGTTCCAGAATTCGAGAGGTTATAGGTGAAAATGTCAGAAGGAAGTGATAAACCTCAGGTTGAGTTTCGTCTGGGACCTGATCCGAATGTTACTTATCCAATTCGAGTACAATATTGTGGAAATTGTTCACTTCCCATCGAGGTAAATGATCAATTAAGAATAAACAAATGTCAAATGCAATTGATTGACGTACTGTGACGGAATTGAGCGATAAAAATGTTCTCAATTCATGATTATTTTTTTTCTAGTACTGCGAGTACTACCCGGAGTACGAGAAATGCAAGCAATGGCTGGAGCGAAATCTCCCAAACGAATTTGAAAAAGTAAAATTAGTGGAGGACGGAAGCACAGAGTCTGGAGGTGGTGAGGATGAAAAGAAGCGTCAAAAAAGAGGTGGCAAGGGTATGTTGAAAACCAAGAAAAAGGAGGACGTGCCTAAACTGGTGACAGTCTCCAGAGCCCCTCGAGGAAAGAAAAAATCAGTGACTGTAGTTACAGGACTCAGTACCTTTGGTAAATCTCCATTTTGTTTCGATAAGCACATATGATTTATTCGTTTCCATCGAAAAACTCACGGTTGTTTTTTCTTTTCAGATATTGATTTGAAAGTGGCAGCAAAATTTTTCGGTAGTAAATTCGCCTGTGGGTCTAGTGTAACAGGAGATGATGAAATTGTGATCCAGGGAGACGTCAAGGACGACTTGTTCGATGTGATTCCAGAGAAATGGCCTCAGGTGATAAAAATTGAACGTTTACTCGTGAATTCATCATGATTGACGAATTGTTTGTTTTGTGAATATTTTCAGATTGACGAGGACTCGATAGATGATCTCGGCGATCAGAAGAGATAATTAATCGATCAGCTCAAAAGCTCGCACAATATTTATGATGAAACTCCCTCGATGTAATGAAATATAAGTTTTTCTTTCTCGTAATGAGATGTAAATACATTGAATTATCTACTCCGCCTCTCCTGGCTCTTCCTCCGGTTCCTCAGGTTCCCCCAGATGAGTTGAAATCACCTGGAGGAGAGATTCAACCTGTTCCTCTGACAGACGATCTTCACTCTCTTCTATAATCTGATAAATTTTCATAATTAAAAAAAATGAGAGTTGAATAAAAAAATTGAATTCAATGAATTTTGGGGTCTCACCAATTGAATTTCTATGGCAGTCTTGGGGCACAGATTAATGAGCGTCAATTTTTCACATTTCGTCAAATTAAAGCTCTCGACAGCTTTCAAAAAACCCCTGATCTTCTCTGAATTTTGGATTTTGCATGGGGTATCCTCCAGATACCTCACAGTTTGATACGTTATTGTCGCGAGTTGATTTCGCGATTTCTGCGTTTTATTTCCTCTCACCTGTTTCAGAATCTCGAGAACTTCAAAATTACTCAAGTAAGCAGAATTCTCCTTCAACCTGAAATTAATTTAATTATTATTTATATATACATTTAATTGCGTGAAAAATTAAATTTCCATACGATAAAAAAAAACTTACACCTCCATTTCTCTCCACGAATCTCCAACCAAAAATTCTTCACTGAATTCTCATTTATCTTCAGATTAAGAGCAATCAAAATTGAAATATTTTTTTCAGGTTAGAATTCCTCCGCATGTTTACAATTTTTTACTTTTTACCCTAATATCGAACGGTGGGATAATTGCCTTGCGTTTTTTGAAACTGAAAACTCCATGACTCACGAAATAATGACAAAATCCAAGAAACTCGAAGAATCGGTTATTTTAGCTGCAGAAAGAGGGGGAGGGGGCTGAGCATAAATTTTTGAAAGACAAGAAGAAGAAGAAGTTACCATCAGTGAATTTACCCCGGGATATCCCCAGTCGGTAATTCTCCAGTTGATTAGCCTGGATTACGGTTTTCTTTGATGACCAACCGAGACCAAAATGGTGCCAAATACCTGAAGACTTGAGTGTTGAGCTGGTGTTTGTAAATAATCTTGAGTAAAACAAGAGTGGGGATTGGTGTCTGGGTGATCTTTACATTGGGGGCTTCTGGTTCGTCAGTTGTTGGGTGGTGTGACTCCTGGTACCGCTGTTGCTGAGGTGTCATAAAATAGTGCTCACCACTCAGTTATGTCACCCCTTGGTGTGCTAAACACCTCAAGAACACTGTCGACTATTTAATTTCCTGCTCTTATTCAATTCCTCGGGGGTTTATTGGTGACAATTTGATAGCTTCCTGGGGGATTAAATAACGGTGAAAGGATGGAGGACAACGGAATTCCATCTAATGTCTCTCGACAACATCTTGTTGTTAATGAAGAACCGGTGGCCAATGGCAGTAATGATGATAAGGGGCTCGATACCATCCGCGACAGGAGAATATCCAGGAAGGAGTGGATCACTGTTATCGTCCTCTGCTTCGTCAATTTGATTAATTACATGGACAGGACTACTATTGCTGGTGAGTTCATTCATCCATTCTTTCATCCATTCGTTCATTCATTCATTCATTCATTCATTCATTTATATATTCAGTTGTCATAGTTTTTCAGAGCTTTTCCGCCCACCAGTATTGGATGTTTAATTTTTTTTTTATTCCATCTTTATTTAATATGAGGGTGCAATAGTTTCATATTTTTTAATTCAACTTTAGAGAATTACTCGTGGTTTTCATTTAAGTTTTATTACTGCCGAATTGAATGAAAGAAAAGAAATGTTAATTAGATATAGTTTAAAAATTTTGCAGATGAAATAAGGAGAAGCGAAATCCGGCGAATTATTTCTCCAATAAGTTGGTCGGGGATATCTTTGAGATTTAGAGAGATAACGATTTTTTTTAGCAAATTTTATTGTAGCTTTTAATTAGCTCTGAAAATGTTATTTCTGTGAAGCGCAATTGTACAACGATTAATGAACAAATTGTGGACAAAATAAAAAAATGAAATTATCCACTTGTTAATGATGCAATTCATCAGGGGAATTGCGGTGGGAAAATTATAAAACGTCCTATTTCTATTTTGGGAATAATTTTTTAAATTCGAATGATGTTTTCATAATTTTAACTCCGATGTTCAGCAGCGAAAAAAAATTTACGGTTCGGGTTGCAGTTGATGCCTCCGAGGTGCAACGAAAAGTCTGCACTTCCGGCTGAAATCAATATTTACATAAACCCGAGGACCTCCCCCGAAATCCCCCGTCTTGTCAATACCTCTCCCCCTGATAACAATTTTTTTATCTCATGAAAACCAAAAACGTGTCCCATTTTTCAGAGAAAAAAATTCCCCAGTGAGCAGAACGACGGTTTATCGAAAAACAAACGTTTAAAATAAACCCATAAAAGTGGAAACATCTGTGGGTACCACAAAGTACTCCACAATGTGCCCCATAAATCGAATGCACTATTCCCCTTGAGTGTTTGGTATTTTTTGCATCAAAATGTTGAAATCCCGAGTTGATTCGAAAGTATAAAATATTTTTTCAAAAAGATTTCATCAAAATATCAAGATAATTGCAAACGCCGAGTAATTCTCCACGAGTTTATACTCGAAAATCGATGGAGAATTGAAAAATGATATCAAACAAAAAACCGTCCTTGACAGCATTTTTAGCGAGTGCGAGGTCTCGCTGTTAAATCAGCCAATCTTCAATGTTTTTTACTCGCCATATCGTCGGCTTTCTAATGAGATTATTTTTAGACAGTACTCCCTCCCTTTCTCAACTCCTCAATAAACCAAAAGTAAACGACAAAAAATTCTCGATTGAGCCGACAATTCATCATTTTTTGAAACAATGACAAATTTTATTTACAATTAATAATGAATAATTTCTCAAATGACACCTAACAATTTTTCAATAAATAATGCTTGCGAGTCGCTGATTCCTAGTCCATCCTTTCTGTTCTTTAATTCAATAATAAATTGATTCATTGATTGTCTTTCATTGAATCATCGAATGCCCTCGATAATTTTTTTCCGCGACAGCCGATGGGATGTGGAAATAATTGCTATTGAAAATCTTTTTGTTTATTCATCGCTCGCAATATTTATTGACTATTTATTGTTATTTCAGGAATTTTATCGGAGATACAAAAAGAGTTTGAATTAGGTAACGATCAATCTGGTCTCCTGCAGACGGCTTTTATCGTCAGTTATATGATATTCGCTCCCTTGTTCGGATACTTGGGGGACAGATACAATAGAAAAATCATCATGAGTGCTGGTGTATTCCTGTGGTGTCTGACAACCCTAATTGGATCTTATATGAAGGTAAAAACGCTCGTAAATCGTTTTAAAGTGATCCGGGGAATTTCTTTCAATTGTCCAATGGAGATGACTGGGGACGAGATTTATTTTCGTTCGGAGAGAGTCTTTTCCCGGGGAGGGGCACCTTCTGGCGAGTTACGCGGTTCATAAATTCCAGAAATCCCTTGTTTGTTGATATTTTTGGGGACTCAACACGGAATAACTATCAAATCGGGAAAAAATTCAATGGATTATATTCACTGGGGGAAACTTTCTCTTCGAATTTTTCTATACATTCTTTTGTGATTCGGAGATAATAAATGGAAATTACGTTGGACAATTCCAAATCAACATTTTAAATCCAAATTTATATTGATATTACAATTTTTTCTAATTTATGAATTGAATTTTCTGAAAAATGAGAAAATTAATAATTGCAATGTCAAATTAAAAATATAAAATATTGAATTTTTGTGTCAGCGTTAAACTGATTAAATGCAATGACATGTAAACTAGCGCAACTAGGAGCAATAAAAAATAAATGAGTCATTACGTCTTACTGTTGCAGACGTACGAGTGGTTCCTAATCTTTCGGATGTGCGTGGGCATAGGTGAGGCGAGTTACTCGACGATAGCCCCAACGATAATAAGTGATTTATTCGTAAAAGACACTCGATCCAAGATGTTGGCACTGTTTTACTTTGCCATCCCAGTTGGTAGTGGACTCGGTTACATAACCGGTGGAAAAGTAGCTGCTGCCACAGGCCAGTGGCAGTGGGGCCTGAGGATTACACCGGCCCTTGGAATAATCGCCATTGCCCTCATCCTCGTATTCGTTAGGGATCCAGTTCGTGGTGAGAAAGAGGGAGGTTCTCACATCGCAAGTACCACGTGGAGTAACGACATTCGTGCCCTAGTCAAGAATCCAAGTTTTATGCTATCAACTGCTGGATTCACCTGCGTGGCGTTTGTTGCCGGTGCTCTTGCCCTCTGGGCCCCAAAATTCCTCGAATTGGGTCTTAAACTCCAAAAGGAAAAGTCATTAGTAGTAAATGACGTGTCATTTGTGTTCGGGGGCATTGCAATGCTCGCAGGACTCATTGGGGTTCCCTTGGGCTCCATCATGGCCCAGAGGATGAGGGCCAGGTGGCACCAGGCTGATCCTCTTATCTGTGGGATTGGCTTGCTTATCAGTGCACCCATGATCTTCCTCGCGATTATTACTTCCAGTGGGAATTCCATTGTCTGTTTTACGGTCATCTTCCTGGGGCAACTAGCCTTGAACCTCAATTGGTCAATTGTCGCTGATATGCTCCTGTACGTTGTCATTCCCACGAGGAGATCCACTGCTGAGGCATTCCAGATTCTCGTGGCACATGCCCTCGGTGATGCTGGGAGTCCTTATATCATTGGAGTTATGTCGGAAGGTCTGAGGCCGTATTTTCTCACACCGGGAGAGCCAAGTAATGATTACGTCGACTTCAAATGCCTTCAATATTCGTTATTCTTGACTATTTTCGTCGAGGTACTCGGGGCCCTCTTTTTTTTTCTCACGGCTCTTCATATACAGAAGGACAAGGCGTTGGTCGATCTCACGATTGCTGGTGAGTAGACAAAACTATTGAATCTATTTGAATATTCTCCAGTGAAGTGGAAATCATTGACTCCTTAAAAGTGGCTACAATCTCGTCATTCACGATTCAGAATATCCACTTTTTCCTTCGAATGGAGGATTTGTAATTGTTTAAACGAGGACCAAATGTATTGTCTATCGAACATATTTTTGTGTAATGTAAAATAACAGTAATTCAAGTAATGATAGAAAAGAGAAAAAATTGTGGAAAGGGGTCAGATCGAGATATTGATTCCAAGAGGTCTGGCAAGTTGACAGAAAAATAATGAAAACTACGCAGTTTATCATTGCCACCATTTGACAATTAATTTCAATTCTATATTGTCATTGACTGTCAAATTATTTACACCCACCATAATGCCTGGTGAATTGCGTATTTTTTATTATATTGACAAATAAATAATCCACTTCACTGCTGAATTGTAATAATCCTGTTATCAATATTTGTAATTAACCTCGTTGGGTAAAACACGCAGTAAAATTGCTTTTTACGTTGCAAAGTGTGCGGACAGTGAATGAAAAAAAATTTCTTTAATACACATGAAATATCTAACTGTAGAGAAAATGCAGATTTACGAATTTAAAGAGGATTTATCTGGTGACAATTTGTTATTTAATCAACACGAATGTTTTGCACAGTGCATGAGTTCTTATCAAGTTTGGAGCTAGTGCCACAGAAATTGGAAGACTGATGTTACTTGTTGAGTCTGTTGTCAAGTTCTCAAGACTATGTGGTAACTTTTTCAATTATTTATCGTTATTTGTGGGAGTTATTACAATTTTTGCAGGGGTATAATATTTCTGTCACTATTTTTCATCGACGGTTTGATTGTTTTTGGATCATTATTCAATGCTCATTGTAGTCGCTACGACTGATCATCACTTTTTTTTTTTCATATTTGGAAATTTATTCATTCTTGTCTGGGCTAATGCTAATTATGCTCGTGCAATAAATATTAATTGTATTCACTGGCACAGCAACGCGACGCACAATGCACAATTAAATCCGGATCATCAGCAGTGATAAAATATAATCTAATGTTTATTTATGTTAATTGATTGTTATTGGAGGGGGGAAACGGCGGACTGCATGTGAGGACTCGTCTTTCCTGATTTTAAAAACCACCAAAAAAAATGGTATTTTATTCCAGCAAATCAAAAATGTCTAGAAACTAAGAATATTGGGCAGGCTGAGTCAACGCATTTATAGAAAAAATAATGTCAAGAGTGCGGGCCTCACAACAATAGTATTGTCTGATGCTGTATTTATGGTATTTTTTTCATTTACAATTAATTTATTTTCCTCAGTTTCTCCTTCCTCATTATTCATTTTCAATTTGGTTTTTTAATTGCTTGGAGATTCTGGTGATTAATACACACGATTTTTGATTTTACGATTTTGGGAAAATTTTTGCGGGAAAAAAAATTTCTCTGTGAATTTAATTATCAGCTCGAGTTTTTTTTTTTGGCATGATTCAATTTTCATTGACACTGGAATCTCCGAGATAATCACTGATCCATTATTCATCTTTGCCAGGCTTCACCCCCTTGGCTTTGCATACGCTTATAATTACGCTGTATAAATTACTGAATAATTGATTACCATTTATTAATCATTGAATTAAGACGTGTAGTTGGATTTTTGTAGTTGCTTGGAGTCGTTTATAGATATAGATTTTTCAATAGATCCTACGATATTTTGCATGAGTGAAATTATTCCCCAAACTTGAAATCATTCACGGATAAATAAATTCATCGAAACAATTATTTGACTTTTTATTTCAATTCCTTGTTTTCAATTATTGTAATTTTTTTAATATTTTCTCTCCAGAGAGAATGTAGGATTAAAAATCTCCCGTTTCTCTATGGAAACACATTTTTTAAAGGATAGTTATCAATTGATTCATCAATCTGATTGATTAGAAATTGAAATTTTGGGTTTTATATATATTTTTTTTTTTTTCGTTAGAATTTGATTGATGAAATTAGTCAGTTGATCAAAATTATAAATTCTGGTTGTGGAGTTTTGCAGAGGAATGAATGACACCTCCATAAAAAATAATTAATTAATCAATTGTTTAATTTATCATATTGTTTCAGACACAACTGCAGTTGGAACTTCTCTCATCAGACCAGAGGACACTGATAGATAGCTAAAATAATGCACTGTAGTGCAGCAATTAATTAACAACCGACTGATGAATTAATTTCTTAATGAATCTTCAGTGTGATGTTTTTTTTTCTCACTCTCTTTTTTTCTCGTCTCGAATTCGCGTTGTTCTCGCCATTTTTAGCAGCAAAATTCCGAGTCAAGTTTAAAATTTATCAATTCAGTTTTTTGTCAGTTGTGGGTATTCAGATATAATCGAAAAAGTGATTTCTTGACAAGTCAACAACAATTTTGTTAGTAATAGAGTACTTTTTGGGCAATAGACTTTGGAATAGATAATATTAAAATTATTCTAGTATTTACTGATGCTAGGCTGTGCAATGGTATCCATGTAAAGTCATCATTTCTAATGATGGAATATAATTGTTGAAATCGCTCAATTGTTTCAACTGATTTGAGGTGTTTTTTGGAAAAAAAAATTGGACGAAAAAGATAATGTAATGTATTGCTAGTATTTAAATTATATTTTTTATAATGACGCTAATTAACTGTTATTCAAACTGCATAATAATAATATAGAAACTTTTTTGTACATTTTTTCCCGTTTTCTCCAATTTTTTTCTTTGTTTTATTGGGAGAAAAATTGGAAAAAAACTTTTGGGTGCTTTCTCTTGAAAATAAATAATTAATGGTTATCGTTGTTCTTTTTTTATTATATTTTATAACAAATATAAGTAACTTTATTTATTCTTTTTACATTCTTGATACTAATGTGTAAATTCTGGGAAAAGGTCAACAATTTTTTTTCAACAAAAATGAGTTTTTATACACTAGAGTTCATTGGCATTTTTTATGGTTCTAGTGGTGCCAAATTCGTATAAAAATATTTTTAGCTTTCTTTTTTTAAGGATTTGATGGCGTTATGATTGTTTATAATTATGCTAGAGTTTTTAATAAAAATCGTGGAAATCTGTTGTCGATCAAAAATAAACATGAGAATTTTCCGTATTTCTGTTGTGAAATTCCACATTTCTTCTCAACTCCATCTGTACCCATGAAAAAAAAAAACCTCGAATTTGCAGAAAAACCGAGAGTAATTAGCAATTAGTCTAAACAATATTAAAATGACATGAGACAAAAATTGCACTTTAGGTATTGAAAGAGCTTGTATTATCTTTGTGCTTGTTCTATCGAGATAATTTTGGTGGTGTCACTGCATCGATTTACGTCTCTCAGTGTGATTGATAGCAGCCAGAGCTTCTTCAGGAAGGCGTCCAGGGTCTGATAAAATATCTGTCGCAGTGCACAGATACCTCAGTGAATTCAACACAGCTGTAAAAAAATTCCATTGCAACTGGCAAATCGATCGGATGAAATGAATAAATTCACAACAATGGCTCACCTGGCCTAAGATCAACCAGAGAGCAATGCTGCTCAACCCAGAGTATTGTGCTCCTGCAGAGGTCCTCGACACTGGCCGTGGAGACGGAGGTATTGAACGATATCATCAGGGGCTCCAATAAAATACTGAAAATCCAGAATTTCCAGTTCTCCCGTGTCCTCTTCCTCACATACTCGTCGAACATCTCCTTCATCTTATTAGTGCGTTGTCGAGATACTGGGGCACCAGTCGCAGGTAGCATTGACTGACAGTTGCTAAAGAAAATTAGCGCTTCCATAAATAATTACAGATAATTTATAAATATTATAGCGTGCCCTCAATCCTCACTGAATAAAATAAATCAAATATTCTGGGGCGAATCTGTCGATTATAATGACATACCTTATAGAAGTATTAAGGCACTCGATCTGATGACGCAAATTCTCCATTTCCTCCTTGATCTGATTTCGTTCAGCTCGGAGCTGTCGAATATAATCGGCTCCCTTTTGCAGCATCGCAGCCTTACTCAATTTAGTATTAGGATTCTGACTCAACTGAGGTATGAGACTGTGTAGCATATCAAAGCCATTCTTTATGTTGTACCTCCTCTTCTGCTCGGCATGAATGTGCCCCACCCGTCTCTGCTCCTTGTAGCCCCCACCTTCCCGTTCACCCTTGACATAAATCCTAGATCCTGGTGACAATGGACACCCCAGACACATCGGACTGTGAAGTGGACTTATACTCAATGTCTGGGGACTCTGAACTCCACTATCTTTCGGTGAACCCGGACTACCCTGTGACTGACTACTCGACATCAACATACCACCGGGACTACCCTGACTCTGAACACCACCTGGACTATTTAATTGTCCTCTACCCGGACTACCCAGTTGACCGCCAGTGCTGCCTCCTTGAACCATCTGCATCATCCCCTTGCCTCCAGTACTCTGACTCCCTCCCAATCCCGTTATTTTATCAGGACCAGTGCTGACAGTGTACAATCCACTCGAATTATTCGTCAACAGTTGTGCTAATAAAACATTATTACTGACATTAATGGCAGGATCGGAGACAGCGGACACCAGTGGTGGTGGATGATTTCTCTGGCAGCCAAGAGCACTGGAACTTCTGCTCCGGCTCTTCACCTTCATCTGGTACTTCGGCACAGCGAATATTTCCTCCTTTTCAGTGCCCTTGGGGAGAAGTTTGGTTGGATGAAGAGCTGGTGCAGTTAAATCCAGACCTGATGGCTTGCACTGCAGAAGAATGTGCGATGGCACTGGAGAAGCTGAAGAGACTGTCACGGTGACTTGCTGTGGGATATTCTGCCCAATATTCTTCATGTTATTACCCCGGAATTTAAAAGGCTGATTTCCCTGTGGACTCTGTTCCATCTCGAATCCCTGGGATGAAATGCCCTTGAAGCAATCACCCATCCCCGAAGTTGTTGTGGAAATGGCCTTAATTCCCCTAGTATTAAAACTACTGTCGAGAGTATTCAATGTAATCTGTGGATTATTCTGATTCGCCTGGATGGCTCCCATGTCCATTTGATTGTAACTCGTCTGGTACGAGGGGAAAGCCGAGGCTGACTGATGTTGAATAATCCTATTCGACCTTGACGGTGAACGTCCAGGTCTCTGAGATTTTTCCCGCTGATTTTGATAGGTCTCGGATGGTGTGGATGGTGGTCTGTAGATTTGCGTCGATTGGGGTGGGGCTGGGATGTATTTCGGTGAGTACTGGAGGGATTGGAGGGGTGCGGATGGTGTCGGGGGCTGGGGAATGGTGGAAGGTACCTGAGACATTTGAGTGGTGCTCTGAGGCTGAGATGCCTGAAGATTCATCGAGGACATCAGGTCGAGGTCTGAGTAGGTGGGATTAAGGCTTGTCGATCGAAAAAGATCGTCCTCCTCAGGGACTGGGGGCAGCTTTGAGATGAGAAACTCCTGGAGCGGCTCCAGGGTGTCCATGAAGTCGTCAAGATTCGGTTGTAGAGGACCCAGCGACGGCTGGATAAAATCGGCGAGACTCGCTCCACGAGCTATAGATTATTTTTTAAAATTCAATTCAACAGGGTGGATCAAATATATCGGGTTCATTTCACCAATTAAATATCATGACTTGAACAATGAATTAAAAAATAATTATAATCGTCATAATTTGAAATTACCGATTTCTCGGGGATCGGGAAAATAAATGGGTTGATTTGAGCTTATTGTTGAGAATAACGTGTCAGTCATGAGTTCCATATAATCCTCATCAACCATCATACTATCAGGGCCCTGTAGACCACTGAGATTCCCGTGGGAATTCATAAGTCCTGACGAAAAGCCCCCGGATGATCCCATACCACTGCTCCAGTCCAGCATGTCCATCGATTCCAACTGCATGCATCAAATAATTAAACCAAAATCGCTGACGAATGAATGACCATATTCGCTCATTAAACTCATTTTACCATATCTGTTCCATCCTTGTTGGTCCAACCAAGAATCTTGTTCCGATAAAACATACGCCATTTTTTGTACTCCGCTGTAACCGCCGCTAATTTTCGTTTCCAGTATTTACCCTCTAACACCACTGCCTAGGGTGATCGATAAAAATTGATAATTGAAAAATTACGTGATTATGTTGAATGGGAAATTAATTGGTCATTGCGTTAATTAGACTCGAATTTTTCTGGAGAAATGGAATTGTTGGAGATTAATCGAGGGGAAAGTTCACGTGCGGTGACGTTTGAGGTCCGGGGGTTGTTGGAGAGAAGCCAGATGAATTTCCCGGGGACTAAATATATTATTTTCATGGCTTCGGTTTTAATCAAGAACAGTGGAATAACTCGAGTACTTACTTCTGGCTTGTTGTGAGTGTCTACGTCCAGGGGAGAAGCAAATTGACACACCAGGGTATTTTGCTTCAGGATAACTACAATTACAAAAAATAAACAATTTTTTTGGGATGTACCTCTCGAGTTTTAAAACATAAAGACCAACAACGATAATTGATAATGAATAAATATTTGAAAAAATTTGGGGGAACACCTCATGTCTCGTTTGGATGAAAAAAAAAAGCAATTACCAGAATGTAAAATCCCTCGGCTTTATCACAATCACTCTCAACACCTCCGAAAATCCCCGTTCCAATCCCCACTTTGTGACGTCGCATTTTTAATCGAAATGGAGATATTTTTCTAATCCTAAAAATCAATTCTGTCACTCGAGCGGCAAGATCTAACGATAATCGTCAACGTTTTGTCGCTTCCCCGACGATTCGACGTAAATTCCCACAATTAATCAACTCGACAATTGATCAATGCCTTTTCCACAATTACAAACGATTACGCCGCAGAAAATTTTTTTTTTTAAATAAACAAAGATGAAAAATGTAACGAAACGAAAATTCGCGAAAACAAATTATTGTTCAATTACAATTATTCTCGAATAAAGAAAATAGAAAAAATTATCAACACAATCACTGACGACTGCTCTCAGGTCGATCCCCGACTAAACAACAGCAATTCCCATTTCCATCATTTTTTCCCCTCTCAAGTGGGAATTAAAAATATTCACGTTCTCACAACGTGCAAGTTTCTCGTGTTTGCGAATCCTTATCATTGAATTATCGGAGCTAAACTCGTGTCTTATCTCCTAGGCCGGAGGGACCATTAATTAGTTCAGAACTACTTGAAAAATCATCGATAAATTTTCCCAAGTCTCCACCCTTCCGCAGATATCTCCAAGGGAGTGAAAAATAAAATGAAATATTCAACAGGTGGATAAATTTCCAACTGGTATAATTTTCTGGCGAAGAAAATATTTCGTCTTTCGCTTGGCTGCTATTTTCTTTCAACGATAAATATTACGGGGATCATGCAGAATTATTTTCTAGGAATGGTTTTATCGGTGATATAACTTACACTGCATGTGCCAACATCTCCAGATGACGTTGTTCAGCCTGATCTTGTCCTTCCATCGCAGTCTGATGCCTTTGAATCGATTCCACTTAGGAGACGTCAGCTTCTGTCTGGAACAAATGGATTTATCGATTGATTGAGTGAAATTCATTATTTCACCCTACCTATAAAAAATAATCGCAAAACCAGAGTCTCTCCCGTGCCACTGCCGTTCTCCAGTTGTTATAAATAAAATAGATAATAATCAACTGAGAAATTACCCATAAAAATTTCGAATTTACATTTCGTGTATTTTTCTTTTCGATTTTTAATTCTCGAAATTGTCATTTCACAATGTGAGATATTCGTCGTGTCATTTCCGTTATCTCATGATCTGGAAGATTTCTAATACCCTCTCCCCCTCTTTTAGTGACAATCGTATAAAGATTAAAGAGATAATCCGAGTCGTTATATTGAGATACGCTCGTAAGTAGTTTAGAGTGAGAACAGTTTGAGTTATTTTGATGGAAATAGTTATGTAAAATGTGAGATCATCAGGGGTAACGAAACAGTCAGATGTATTTGAATGGGAACGAAGAGGACGAGCCTCCAACATTGTAGACAGAATAGAAGATTAAAATAACGAGAGAATGAGATAGAATAAGATTTTCATGGTTTTGGATGTGTGGAATATTCTAGTTCAAGTAAAACTAGATCAAGTAAATCTGTAAAACTCATTTTAAATGCGGATTATCAAAGCAAGGGTTCATGAATTATCTTCAATTATTCAGTGGTTTAATCAACATAGTTATGATCATTTATGCAAAGCTGAGGGGTGTGACACTGCGTGATGATGAATTGTGAGTCAATTATTATCTCGGCGATTCCAATGTCAATAATAATTTAATCGTGAAAAAAATACGCGAGTCGATAATGAATACCATAAAGAAATTTCATTGAAACTTGATCACTCGTGGATATCTCGAGAGCCTGAATACCTAGAGGATTGAGAAGAGTCTCGTTGAAAAGCCAAGAAAATTTCCACTGAAACATCAACAGAATTTATTTAACAGCAGTAATTTATTATTTACAACGAGAAATAATTTTTCAATGTGAAAAACCATTTTCCTCGTTATCTCGCAAACTTGAGGAGATAAAAGGTTTTTTACTGTGACTTTTCCAGCGGAAATTTTCTCGGCTATCTAATGACATTATTTACAATCCCCCACATTATCGGCTTCCCCGATCTCGAAAACTCGAGTTGAGGAATCGCCGGAATTTAAAAATTAAAAAAATTAAAAATTAAATTGAAAGTTAATAATGAGGAAGAGGAAAGTGAGGAACGTAAATTAATTGGCAATGAAAAAAAAACGAATAGAGCATCAAACGATTTGAAATTTATTTCCAATTTTTCCCTGTGCGGAGAAAATTTTATAATAACATCCGGCCTTGCGGTAAAAATGTCATGAGCCTGTACAAAATGATTTTTAAAAAATAATTATAATAATCGGGGTCAGCCTCGAAAAAAAAAATGAGTCCCCGCGGGTTTTCTCTCGAAATGACAATAAAGTTAAAGTTTAGAGGAAGATCATGCGCATCAGAAAAATCATGAAATGATGTAAATAAATTTTCACCAATGCCTTTCCACAAACCAATGGAATTGCTCCTATCTTTAGAAAATATTTCAATGTCGGAGAAATAAGTCTAAAAATAATTCCCCACCCATATCCACGTCTTTAGAGGCCGTTCCAACTTGTTGATCCTCCGTCACAGATCTATAATTAATTCTCCAAAGAATAACGAATCGTGAGGACACACCTCCGGTTCATGCAATAGACTAAAAACGCCATAGAAAAAAATTATCCTCGCGCTATTCTTATCTGATAGCAATTGCTATTTGTCCCGTGATAAAAGTCGAGTTGTAAAACTAATTACACTTCGCAATTGATGAAATAGAATTTTACAATATTGACATTTCCATTTTATTCAATATTTTATGTGATGAAGATTAAATCGTACAATGTGATTTTCTTATTTTAATTTCGGTCGGGAGAACACCTGGAAAAGTGAATTTTTTGGGCCTTTCAAATCTGGGGTGACGTCGTGATGACCTTGGATAAGATAACGTGTGATAAAATACCATAATGGGGGAAAGTGTCTGACCGCCACGTATTTTTAAAAAATAGCGCACGTGCATTTGCCGAATCCTTCCCTGCGCGTCAATCGTCTACGCAACTTCCGTTGGATTTTTCTGTTGCACGAGGTCCTCCAGGGATTCCCCGACCACCAGAATTCCCGGGTATATACTGATATATATTTTTTTATTTGATTTTCAGGTTTCTCAGGACCTTGTGAAGAACTGGCGAGACCTAGTCGTGGGAATACGATTCAAACGGATTCAAATAACCTCGGAATATTCATGTTTTCGGAACACGAGTACCTGACTGACTAGTATCAGAATCATTCTGTAAGAACCGGTTTTTTTCCTGTAATTCAACAAAAGAAAATCTTCAAACTTTTCATGGAAAAAAAAATCCTTTCAATTTCAACATTTAAATTTTGAAAATTTCAAGCGTAAAATTACACGGAAATTTTTCATGATTTCGCCATTGAAAATTCGTTGCATTGGGTAATGACGAATAATAATGTTTTTCCTGTGAAAGTCACACTTTCGTGGAACATGTACCAAGGAAAAATTTTATGACAACTCGAGGAATATTTGCCTGTAATTATTCACACTATACTCGAACTGGAAAAATTCCGATGACTCGAACTCACCTGTACGCGAGTGACATGCATTGAAATAATTTGTTCAATGACGTCTCGATGCTGAGCTGCTGCGAGCTCTTCTCAGCATTCGATATATTAACAAATCTCTCCAGAGAAAATCCAGCGGGTGCGACAATCGCGAGTTTAGCAGCTTCTTCCTCGGGTACAGGTACCGCAAGCTCGTCTTCGTCGTCCTGCGCCTCGGCCTCAAAATCCGAGACCATGAAGTGACCAGAGTGAATCGTTTCCCGTGAATCTCGAGATTCATTTTTACCCCTGTGATAATTCTGGTGCTCTGACATATTTCTTCCTGTCATCACAAGTGGTTTTCGACACATTAGCTCCGCCTGCATATCCACTGTCAAAATAACAACAAATATTTTTTTTTATTGAATATTTGTGGTTAATATTCATAAATTATCATCCATGATTAATTAATAATCGAAAAAATTATGATTATTATAGAATTTCAATTTTCCCAGGTAACAATCACATTTATTTTAAAAAATAATTATTGACTTATTTAAAAAATGGGCAATTTATGATGGAGATTATGAAAATAAAATTAATGAAGATTGTTTTTCTCTTTGTGAGGCGAGATCATTGGGTTAATAAACAATTTTTTTTACGCTGCCTTCCAGGGGTCATTTCCAGGGAGAAAAGCGGAAAGAGTTGAATTCTAGAGGAAAATATTGAAATAATAGTCAAGTTTGTTTGTGCATTAGCCTCGGTATTCATTGATCGACGAAAAAACAGAATTCCCTCCGTTCAAAGTCAATTTTTTCCCACATGTTTTAATCACCAGATAAACACACCGTGAACTTTGTACTCTAGCATCACGAAACCAAATAAAAATCCCTCAATTTTCGTCCAGCGAATTAATAAAATTTCTGATGATTTCACGAGCAATTATTTTTTTTTCATGCAGCCGTCTACCATGTTTGTTGTGGGTGAATGACCCCCGATGGAAAATTTTCCAAAACTAACGCCAGAAAGTGAACCGATAAGTCGTCTTATCAATATTTTCCCACCCACTGAATAAACAAAAAGTTTAAACCCGAGGCCGAGAGTCGACGAAATTTTCCCGACCCATTTTCACTGAAAAATCAAAATTCGATAACAAATGTGAGAAATTATTTTTCGTATTATCGGAACACACGTATAAAAATGCAAAAATAGAAAAAATAAAAAAAACTGAAACATTTGTTTTTATATATATAAAAAAAAAATTCAGTTGTTGGTAAAAAAAAAGACTGAAATCCCCAGTGAAAATTTTTACAAAAATTACTATGAAAAATTAATTCGCAATAACAAAAACAAATAGAAAAAAAACTGAAAACAAAAATGGAAAGACAGTGGATAATACAGAGACGTGAATAAAATCGCCATTCGATCAATCTTTTCCTCAAACCAAAACAACAGTTCCCATTCAAAAGAAACAACAAACTCTCGATAAATATCTCGAACTCGTCAATATAAAGATGACGAGAGGACCGAGAAGATGAAAGGCAGAAATAAAATATGATGAATCTCTCTAGAAGACGACAAAAACAAATTAATTAACCTGTCCCTCCCCTCAGTTGCCCTGTGCCCCAGTATGATTAAAAAAAAGAAAAAAAAAATGAGGAAATAACCGATGGAAAGACTTACCTTTCACTTTATCGAGACCAGAGTAGAATGTCGAGTGAGAATGAGAAATAAATTCCTTCGTTGTCGATGCGTTGAAAAAAGATGTTGCGACAAAAACATATGATCACTCACTGGAAATGACAGCACAGACACTGATTATACCACCAAAAACTCCAGACACCACCGAAATATTTTAATCGATGTATTATCACTGCACCAATGATAATAAAAATATATAAAACGTTAAATAGATGGTAATTGGTGTTGTCTGGACACCATTGGCGTCAGTCTGGCTGGTCTCAGACTGAATTTTCTATTGCGCGACGGATAATGTCTCATGGCTGCACCAAAAATCACATTGAACTGAATTTTCCGGGGCTCGAGGGAGTCGAGGGGATTGTAATAATGAATAAACCTCAGTGGTAACACGAGTTTAGTTGAGTTTATTGTGATGATAACACGACTAACTGGGGGATTGTCCGAGGGACACCAGCTGATGGACTAGACGCACGAGAGGTGAGTGCGCGTGCGCACCTCAGACACGTGGGTCGACCAATGGTGTCCTCTCGTAGCGAAAGAGGGCGGGGCAAGCGCATCCGCGCCATCTTGATATTTTTCAAATGACTGTGTAACGGTCGTCGACTATCAAATTAGCGGGAGTGTAAAAATTATTATTTCAGACTGCGTAATCAATCCTAGATTATTATTTAGGTGACTTAACCCGGATAATGTGTTTTATAATTAATTCAGTGTTTAAAAATTGGAAATGCTCTTTGTTCGGATGATTAATGGCGCCAACGTGATGTCTGTTATGTTTATTTGTGTAATCTTTTGGGTTTGGTGTGAATCGTGAATTGTTTAATTGTTTTTATGATGAATTTTGGAACTCAGAAATCGGCGTCCCATCCTGAGAAATCGTTGGCGGCTACCTCTCGCTCCAGGGGATATTTGTCGAAGTGTCTAGTGTCCAGAGGATTGTTCACCTGGAATTTTCACACCGGTGAGTGATATTTTTTATTTATCTTCAAAACATCGTGTGTACCTTGAGAATTATCGGAGATCGCAGGGTTTGATTGCGGAGAGCTTTCCAGTCGAATAGGGAGAACCAACTGGAATTGTTTTTAGGTTATTATAAACTTTAACGGTTGTAAAATATTCCAAATGGTGGATTTATCGTTGTGAATTTTCATTGGACTTTGAACAGTGAAAAAATTCGAAAATCATCAATTCGACTCGATTTTTTTTCACACGTAGAAAGTTCCCGGTTTATTTATCCATTCACATTTTTCCATTGCCCATGGACGATCAGGAGATATAAACAAATGGTTAATGACATTATTTTATATATTTTTTAATGAATATAATTTTTTGGCTACACGATACGCAATGAAATAACAATTCTCCATTTGTTTTGATTCTCAGAAGGCAATAATTATTCCAAGGAAAAATGCGATTGATTTTTTTTTCCTGTAAAAGTCAAAAGATATATATTCCTCCCTGAGATATAGGCGATATCAGGCAGACGTTTTTTTTTTCAGAGTTTGAGAGGATACTCACGAGAAAAAAAAACGTTTATGCCCAAAAAAAGTAAATTATTGCTATTATTTTTTTCCTGGATTTCCGAAGTTGCGGGGATTTAATGACCCGGGGTGATCCTTTTTTTTTTGTACTCACGGGTGGTTTCGGATGTCACTAATGCCCGCCTTGAGGTAACCCAGCCGTTCCACCGGTTTAGGACGCAATAATTTCTTTATAATGCTCTGAGCACTGGTTTTGAGGTCTGGCATTTGCAGAGAGTCCACTCCATCCACTATTTTATGATAAAGTCGCACTTTGTTGTCGTCATCGAAGGGCGGACGACCCGTTAGTAGCTCGAATATGGTGATACCCAGGGACCAATAGTCAGCAGCTCTAAGAATCGATTGAAAATGATAGAATAAAAAAATTCAATCTTTCAATCTGATTCAGTCAGTCCAACAAAGTCACTGACTTTCGATGGTAGACACATTATTTAGATAACCGGGGGTGGATTGAAAAAATAAAATTCATGCCAATGGTAGAGAAAAGCGAAGAGTGAAAAAGCCCATATGTTGAGAACTGCAGTGACATGTTAACAACCGCCAGTTGATAATCTCGAAATTCAACGAGACTTGATGTCATTTATTAATGAATTGGGATGACTTTGAAGATTTACTTGGAGATAGTGAGCAATGCGATTTATAAAGTCATGTATGATTTGCGTGTTGGGTGTAATGTGGAGGGAGGAGATGGGGCTGACATTGTGGGGATTATTAATAAGACGGAGATATTTGTTTAGAGTGACTTGGAATTTGGGGATATGGATGGACTGACTAATGCCTTGTACTATTTGAGTTTAGCTCGAGTCAACAGGGATTTGTTTTTAAATAGTTAGTGGAACCTAGTCACGATGGCTTCTCCTTTTTCATTCATCCTGATGTGGCTCCTCCCCAAGAGCTCTTCGTCAAGGGTAACTCCCAAATATTTTTTGTAAAGACTCTCCCATTTCTTCATATTGCTCACCTGTCATGTCCCTCTTCTAGAATAATTTCAGGGGGCATATATTCAGGAGTTCCAACGAATGACCAGGTCTTGTACGGCCCTATTCGTTTGCTAGTCCCAAAATCAGTCTGAAAAAATAATCATTTTATCAATATCCACACCATCGACACACCGAGTGTAAAAAAATTACCAGTTTAGCATAGCCACGTGAATCCAGCAGAATATTATCCGGTTTCAAGTCTCTATAAACAATATCTCGTGAATGGAGATGATCCAGAGCCTCAACCGTGCAGGCAATTACGAATTTCGCTGCTGAGTTATCAAACTTGAAATTTCTGTACAAAAGAGTTCTCAAGTCGCCTCCCAGGCATGCCTCCATCAGGAAATAGACGTATTTCGGGTCTTTATAAGTCTGATGAAGTCTAGGAATCAAAATGATAATTCAATTATTTAAAGTCATGAATGGATGACGTTTAATTCCAGGACAGAGATTTTTCTGATTTTTCTAAGTCACTGCAAACTTCCGGTATATCCTAAAAATAAAAATAAATTGTCGAGAAATGGTTGATGCTCTCACCGACAAATGAAAGGTGATTTGCAGGCCTTCATTATGTACTTCTCATCCAGAATGTATTTCTGGTGATCCAGATTCTTAACGAGACACTTCTTTATTCTCTTCAACGCAAAACTAACATTTGGAATTGATTTAGTCGTGACTAAATGAACTCTACCAAAGCTTCCCTCACCAATAACAGCTTTAATCTCGAGATCGGATAATTTAACATCCGGATAATCGCTTATCCATTGAACATTGAGGGATCGTTTTCTAATTTCATACTCTGAATCCCAGTCTCTCTTCTTTATGGAGTCCAGATCGCCTAGATAGTTCAGGAAAGTCCTATAAATCATAAATTAAAAAAAAATGCCAGTGAAAAAAAAATGCAATTAAATAATTATCATTTGCTACTATTTTCCACTGCATTTTCTTTAAATAAAAAAATTCAGAACATTCCTCAGCCTGTACCTTCGATCAATGGCTAGACATTCAGCGCCTCGATCATCAGCAATGGCATTAGCTTGTCTCCTATTTCCACCAGCTTCATAGAGTGCTTTTTCCCCAAAGTAATCGCCTTCCTCCAGCACTGCGAGTGTTGTCTCCTGTCCATTATCACCAGTTTTCGTGATTCTCACTCTTCCACAATTTATTATGTAGAATTTATCACCGACGTGACCCTGCTTGAGGATGTAGGAGCCCACGGTGAAGAACTCCACGTGCATCAGGTCCGATATTTTTGACAGAACGTGTCGGGGCAGATCTTTGAGCAGTGGAATTTTTCTGAGCGCCTCAATATTGCTCTCAATTATTTCCTGAGCATTTTTTATTCTCGCTGCGACGAACGCCCCGCGTTCCAGCACCCACACTTTACCCCCAGGTTTAACTGACAATCGGATGTCAGATGCATCCGCATAAAAAAATTCAATTCGTTATCAATTATGTGAGGAACTCTAAATACCTTTAATTGTTGTATAAATCAACGGTTTACCCTACCATCGACTGAAACTGCTCTTTTTACGTTGTATAATAACGCCAACTCCCCGAAGGCCACTCCAGGGCCGAAGCTACCCTGGAACTCGCTCCCCTTGAATATCTCAAAGTCCCCAGTTTCAGACACATACAGGTGATGCCCGATATCTCCCTCCTTGATCAATCTAGCTCTCTTCTGGAAGACTTTTGGGTACATCTTGGATACGATCATGTCCACCTGGTGCTCCTCCATCTTGTAGAGAAAATCATTGCGCCGTATAGCCTCTGTTATCCGTTTTTTCTCCCTTGAATTAAAAATAATATTTCCCCAATTTTTTCTGACGAAAAAATCCAAAAATAATAATTTTCACTCACTCAAGAGTCTTTTTAAAAATCGGGAATTCCTCATTTTTAATGACTTGGGCAGCCCCAAAAATCGCATCCTTCCTCACTTGACTCAATCTTCGATAAATCGGCTGATCAGGCTGATCGGCCTTCCGCTTGTTGTTGCTTTTACTATTTTTATCGTTTAAATTAGTAACCACTAGTTTCTGTCCGGAGTGGCGCATCCAGGGGAAACATCTGAAGCTTTCCGGGCCCTCCATCACTGACCCATCCTCAATTTCCTTTGATTCCCATCGGAGAATAATCACCACTCCTCTTTAAAATGATATTTACAAGATATCTAAAAAACCTCGCACTAAATCGTTATTTTCTCAACGAAATCTGTTCAATTTAACTGTAAATAATCGATCAACTGGACGAGTCGTAAAAAATCATTGAGATTCTTCTGGATTTTATGGAATGTCTCACTGGACTGACCGGTAATCGACAATAGATCGATCTTATCTCGCCGATATCGCAGAGATTAAATATCTTATTTTTTTTTTCGTGCCAAGTCATACGTCAATTATCTTTATTAAGATCATAAACGTCCAATGAAGACCGGCAATCACTCGATTATTTGTCGAGTACGACAAGTATTGCAATGCAATCCTCAAAGTCGATTACCGATTTTTGCAATCGATATCTTTCAGTTATGACCGCAAGACGTGTGAGATCATCGGAGAATAATTGACGATTGGATTTATTTACAAAATAATTTATTCGATCTGAGAATTGACAAACACTGAATAACATATTTTTTATTCTTGGAATTATCTGAAGAGAGGGAATCGATTAATATCGGTCTAGGATTTATTGTTATTAGTAAAAAAATTTATTGATTGAGACTCAGAAGTCCATGTCCCATCCGGAAAATTCGTCCGGAGGTATTTCCCTGTCCGGGGGGTATCGCTCAAAATTCCGGACGTCCGTTGTACTTCGAATCTGCAAAAAGAAAATTCAAATGGAAAATATGGAGAAGACAAAAAAATAATCTGCAAAATATAACGAGCGTACTGTAGGAACAATTGGAGCGGGTAGTGCAAGCCTCTGCAATGCCTTCCAATTAAAATTACTGAACCACTTGTGATCCCGAATATCTTGAATTCCATTGCGCTGATATCCGAGTCTCTCCGATGGACTGAGTCGCAGTAATTTTTTAATCAGGTTATTCGCACTTTTGTTGACAATCGGGGGAATCCCCACCATCTCTACTCCCTTCAAGATTCTGTTGTACGTGGTCATGTGATCGGACCCACGAAATGGCGGTTTTCCAACCAATAATTCGTGTGTGAGAATGCCCAATGCCCAATAATCAACGGCTCTATTAATACAGAAAAATAATTAATGAGAACTTGAAGACCAAGAAAAACAAATGATTAATGGGATTTTTTTATCAAGTTATCGGAGTCATTATGACTACCAATTACCGATTTCCCCCCGAATGATTCATCGTCAGTTATTTTCCATTATTAACAATGAATATTTTATGTCTACCTTGATAGACAGATTTGCGTGAAAATATTCAAGTTAAATGAGAAATTTATGGAAAATGAGGATTTCTTAATTACATGGAATTAAAATTCATAAAATTGGAAATTCAGAAGACTTTGTCATCGGGATAAGGGTAATTGTTTTGAAATTAACCTGTCGTGTCCTTTATTGAGGATAATCTCTGGAGCGACGTATTCGGGAGTTCCAGCGAATGTCCAGGTCTTGTCAGGGCCGATCTTCTTGCTAAAACCAAAGTCCACGAGTTTCAGGTATCCACGACTGTCTAGCATTAGATTTTCAGGCTTGAGATCACGGTAGACAATGTTGAGGGAGTGCAAGTGGTCCAGTGCCTCCACGACGCATCCAACCATGAATTGGGCAGTGGCGTCGTCGAAGTACCGACGTTTCTGAAGAGTCGTCCAGACGTCACCCCCAAGACAAACCTCCATGAGGAAGTAAACGTATTTGGCGTCTTTGAAGGTTTGATAGAGTCTGGGATAAACAGATTATCAAATAACTTTACGATATCTCGAAGAAATCGTCACCTGAATTTCATTTCAGTGAAAAAATTAATTTTGGAGAATTGAAGGAATTCAGGTGTGAGGAAAAGGTTTTGATAAATTTCATCAATTGAGATGCAGAAAAAAATCACTAACTTGCAGATGAAAGCAGAATCGCAAGCCTGCATTATGCACTTCTCATTGAGAACGTGCTCCTGCTGCTGCTGATCAACCATCGTCTTCTTCTTCAGCTTCTTCAACGCGAAACTCTTTTCAGTATCAGATCTCAAGGTGACGAGTTCAACCCGACCAAATCCACCGACTCCCAGCGTTCCACGACTCTCTAAATCGTAAAGTGTCACTTCCGAGTATTCATTTGTCCAGACTTTTGGTGTTAATGAGCGCTTTTGTTTTTCAACCTCCGCTGCCCAGTCCGTATTCCTTATCTCGTCTAGACCACCGAGATAATTCAAGAATGTGCTGGAATATTTGTTAACCCATCGTTTACGAAATTCGAGTGACTTTAATTATGAAAAAAAAATACTTTCATTTTTGTCGTACTCTTATCTGAGATATTGGAAATCAATTCAAAAATGAGTTCAACTATCTTTGGGAATTTAGGGTACTGGAATTATCAGTCCCAAAATTTGGACTTACGTTCCGTCCAGAGTGAGACACTCAACACCAGGTGCTAACGCTATCGCGTTGGCTTTTCTTCGATTATCAGCTTTGTCATAAAGTGCTTTCTCACCGAAGTACTGACCCTTCCCGAGGACCACGAGCTCCTCTTCACCCCCGTATTCCGTGTCCTTGGTTATCCGAACGTTTCCCCCACTGATTATGAAGAATTTGTCGCCAATTTCCCCTTGTCGGAGAATTTTCGCACCAGCAGGGAAAAATTCCTAAGACAAAAATGAATTGGCGGGTGGTATCCATAAATTTCATATCATAAATTGCATACCATTCCAGATGATAAAAATAATCCACTCACTACTTTAATCAAATCTGATATCTTGGCGAACACGTGTTCCTTGGGTTCAGGAAGCTTCTGGAGAACGGAGACCTTCCTGAGGAACCTGATGTTGCCCTCCAGTCGATCTTGGGCACTCCTCATCATCACAGTCAAAAACACAGATCTGTCTAGGACCCACACCTTTCCCCCTTTCTTCGAAGATATTGAACGCAATCTTTTGGTATTGTAAAGCAATGCGAGCTCTCCAAATGCAACTCCAGGTCCAAAACTTTTGGCAAATTTGCTCCCCTCGTAGATGTCGAACTCCCCCTCCGCCGATACGTACAGATGTGATCCTGTAAGTCGGTGTAAAGATACTACTTCCTGGAGAAATTCATTTGAATTTTTTTGGCTAAGTCATTCTTACCGATATCACCTTCATGAATCACGAGATAACTCGGTGGAATATTCTTCGGGTACATCGCGGATACCAGAGCCTCGACCTGAGGCTCCTCCAGATTCCCCAGGAATTCGTTCTCCAAAATGGCTCTCTTAATGAGCTCCCGCGATCTACCAACGGATTATTTCAAAAATTTTTATTCAAATTTATCTTTTCGTCTCTTCATCAACTTCAATGGGTTTAATTGTGCGGAGTCTTTTCAGTTTGAAAGCTCGTTGCTTACGACCTAGAATATAAATGTAAATAGTCCCACCTCATGTCCTTATCATAAACAGGAGTCGGTGCAGATGGTAGTGTTGGTGTTCTACCAATGACTCCACCCCTAGGTATTTTGACACTTTCCATCGACAAGTTCGATACGACTGTATCCTGTCTCTCGAATCCATTTCCGTTGTCATTCCTGAAGACGGTGTAACCCTTCGGAAGTGTCGTCGAGCCATTCAGAGTCACCGTGCTTGAACAGTTGCTCAGCTGCCCAATTATATCATCATTTATTTATTTATCAATAGTCTATGAACGAATTGCCAGTTATTTTCGCAGACACTTACTGTACCATTGACATCATCCCCGTGGCGCTTGTAGCTCATGGGGATCGGTTCTCTGTTGTTCCCATTCTGAAGAATTTTTATAAAATAGAATTATCAATTTTCAATTAATTTGTTTTTTTTTTTCGAAATAATTACACTGATGATGCTGATTCCTGTGATGCTGCCATTTTCTTCGTGCCCTGGGAGAGGGGTGAGGTTGATACTCCCCCTCTGGCCCAGGATACTAGCCCTCGGGAAGCACGCAAATCTCATCTTAATTGTCTGAAGGTCATCATCATGATGATTTGAATTTTTTAATCTGCAAATGTCCATTCATTTACGAAATTATTGAGAAATTCAGAAGCAGGGGAATCCCCGAAAAATCAATCCCCAAAAAATCGATTTTTAATTCGCAGTAGAATGAGTCAAACACGTGGACTGTCACATGCTCCAGTGCTAATGTTTGATGCATAATATTATGAATGACGTCATGAGGTATTAGCACGTGATGATGAGGAAAAAATAGCGAATGTATTGGGATGAACTGACGCCGTCTGCCTGAAACGTGTCGACGACTCAAGGACGGGAGGGGGTGATAGCAATCCCAAAATTTTCTCGTCACTGTTTTGAAGAAATTTTTTTTCCAAATACTACATGTCAATTCCTTTACGCCATCAGCTGTTGCGCAAAAAAATTTTCCCGAAAAACGGTTTTTTCGCATATTTTTTTTTTTTAAATCGTGGGGTAAAATGGAGAAAAAAAAATGGCAAGTGTTGGAGGGGGAAAATATTTTTGACTGTCAATTTCTGGGAGCTTCGAGGATATTTTTTCGCCCTGGAATTCGATTTTGAGGTCAATGCTGTGATAACGAGAGTCGGCGGCTGTTTTTTCCATATGATTCAATATTTTTATAATTCTGGAAGTTTTGTTTACAATAACACACTTTTATCTTAATTAAACAAGGGAACCCTTCATGTCGAGACACTTTTAATTGCCCTCAATAAAATGGCACGTGACTATTATTTTGACGTGTCTCATCGTCTCGGTTTATGATGGAAAAAAAAGAGAAGTGATTATGCGATTGCTTCTGGTCGATATATTTTTTCTTTCCAAGATTATTCGAATAGTTTGCGTCATTTTTCAGTGGCTTGTTGATAGAATAAAAAATAATCGAGCAAAGACGAAAAATTTTATCGTTTATTTTACTGCTCGTTGGATGATAACGTTTAATTCTTTTTTTAACGTTTTTTTTTTTCACATATTTGTTTTGCCGACTTTGAATTGCAAAATTATAAAGAGATGGTTTAGGATTCAATGCTAGAATTTTCGGTGACGCGTTTCAGATTGTTTCTATGGGAATTTATGTACTGACACCTGGAGTTACTCTGATAACAATATTTGAACAGCTAAATGTGCTTAGGTACTGCGTAAAAAAATTAACGATGAGTTCATTTTCACTTTTAAATGGCACAGAACAGCGGTAATATGAAGAACAATTGATTTCTAAGGAAGACGGTAATTACGAGTCATTAGCGTTTCCGTCGTTATCAAGCGTTCACTCGGAAAAATCAACAAATGCACTATTTGAGAGTTTTTTTGTTTCCTAAAACAAGGAAATGTGAAATTTTTTAAACAATAAAGTCTGAAAAATATTTCCGCATTTTTAATGCCAGATAAAATGCCGACAAATTTTTTTATCCTCGCTTTTCATTTTTACGAGGAATTTTTTTTCATTTATTGTTCGGGGAATATCTGATGGATGGACTTAATAAAAATAACTATCAGCTGAGGCGATAGGGAGTGAAAAAACAAAATGCAGTTGATGGATTGTTATCGTGAAATAATCGAGTGAATTCCATGTTTCGTTTCCTATTGGAGATTGTGATTGGGATTGTGATAAGTCGAGCTCTGGATTAATGAGTGCGGGGTGTCTATTAAGAATGTGTCAATAACAAATGTTTGTCGGGGCTTTCCCTAGATGGAATGTGAAAATCTATGCCTGAGTCATTTTTCTGCATCTCATTAATTCACAGCTTTTCCCAGAATTTCAAATTTTCGCGGTATCAAATTTTTTTTTGCGGACAAAAAAAAATGCGAGTACACCAAAAAATTTATGTGATCCAAAAAATTAAATTAATGACATTGTATATTATTTTGCATTAACGATTATCGGGACAGCCGTGAATTCATGGTTGCAAAATAAATTCGTATCGCAGTCAATTGAATATTCTAGATAAATTGGTGAAATATGAATTAATTTTGCGGATTTTATCGTTGCATAAAAATTGGAAAAAATATGGAGACGCGAAATGGTTTTTGCCTCGTAAAAATGCATGTCTCAATGTTTTCTTCGGTGATGGGTAAATTTTTTCAAAAAAAAATTCAGCCCCAAAATCCACTCACCCAATTAAATTCCTCTGGTCTCCCTCGACCACGGGACTAATGAAGATGCAGACTAATTCACCACTCAACTGTTGCTCTTTTGTCAGTCAAGAAAAGACTCGGAATCTTATCGTTTCTCTACAACGATAAGCGCCAATTGTCAACGATATTATGCGCGCGCAAGTCTTATCTAAAGGTCGTCAAAAAAAAAATTGTTAAAAAAATGTACCCTTCGACTCGAAAAAGGAAGAAAAAATATTTCATTGCTATTTTTATAAATTTCCATTTTTCGGGAGCTATCAGTGCACCTGAGTTACATCACTCAATGATTCCTAGGGAGGGGGGAACACCTGTACAAATTTCATCAAACGAAAATCGTGAGGAATCGCTTTGAGTAGTTCACGATTTTTTTTTATTCCATTTAGATTTTTTAAAGAAATCGAAATTTGGAAAGTAAAAAAAAATTGCGGGTGCGGGAAAATCCGTTGAATCCCATTATTTGTTGCGTTATCACATTTTTTGCCAAATGTTTTTTGAGGATTAAGCGATTTAAGACTTTCAAAATAAGGAATTTTTGAACTGGAAATTTTCCACTTTGGGATGACAACCGAAAGTGTAAATTTATCACTTGTTACGATTTATTGCGATTGACTCGACGAATTAAAAAAAAATCAATTTTTTGGTTTTTGTTGATTCGTTGAATTAAAGTGCCACCGAGTGTTTATTATTCTCATAGACTCACCGGAAATGAACTGAGACACCCGTCACCTCTTGCAAAAATACAAAATGAATCAAGACCGGAAATAATTTCGCACTGGAATAGCCGATGATGTGTTTCGTAAAAAACGAGAATAAATAAATAAATTCTTTGGAACGCGGAGTGCCGAGGTGTTATCACCGCCGAGGTTTCAGAGCTACTGGTACGATGGATGAAAAAATGAATCGACAAATCGCTCGGTCATGCGGTTAAAACCACCGATGCCATCGCTTTTTTGTCAATTATTATCGTTTCACACCTCATACTTGTGATCCACTCGGTCTCTCGGCGTTCCCACGTGAGACAAGAATTCATAAATTAACGGAAAAAAATCGGCATTGTCAATTTTCAATTGTTGACGTCAACTCCCGCCTCTCATTGACGCACCTACACGAAGAGAAGTGCCCAGTAAAAATAACGGATCGTTAAAAAAATAATCCAAAAGTATTTTCAATAAAAAATTTACATCGTCGTTTTTTCCAATTGTTTCTATCCTCGATAATCAATTCCATATGACCGAAGGACGCGCCGCAATAGTTCAAATCATGATTACATAATTTTCATTTATTATTTTTGTGTTTTTTTTATTATCAAAGAGACTGCCCAAAGTAATAAATAATACCTCAGGGTCAACAGTTATTGCCTGAGTTACGTCCGGATTGCCGAGAAAAATGAGAGGAGTGGATTGAGCCGGAAAAACAGTCGGACTGATTTAATTTTTCTTCGAATATTGGACATTGAATATTGGAATGATGGAAACAAGGTTCAGATTTCACTCGAAGTGAAACAGTCATCATCCACGTGGTTAAAAGTCTCTTGAAACTTGAAAAATTAATTAACGATTATCCTGGATAATTGCATAATTATATTTTTTACAGTTTTTTTCTGTTATTTCACATTGCTTTATTCAATCTTATTTACAAATGACAATAGAAAATTATTGATAATTAATTCAGATACAAAAATATCAGTCGTTGGTTGATTGGGTCATTTCCGAGGCCCTCAGCATCGCTGCGAATGATCCCAGCGGTTTCGATGATAATTCCTTTGGTGTACCTTCCTCTACGATTTTTCCCTCATCGAATACTACGATTCTGTCGCAAGAGAGGAGTGATGACACTCGGTGCTGAAAGTCACGAAATATTTCAATAATGAAATAAAGATGAGATAAATTCAATTTATCACTTTATATTCTATTATCGATTTATATTTCATTGGGACGAAAGGAAAAAAATGTTAATTACTGCAATTGTAATGACAGTCCTCTTCCTGAAGGCACTGGTCATGGCCCGTAGCAAAGCTGTTTCGGTGGCTCCATCCAGGGCACTCGTAGCCTCATCGAGGACAACAACAGCTGATTGACGAAGAGTAGCTCGGGCCATGCTCAACAGCTGCAATTGCCCAGCTGAGAAATTCTCCCCACCCTCCCTCACTTCGAGGTCCAATCCCTCGGGATGTGACGCAATGATGTCCCTCATCTGGGCCACTTGGAGTGCTGACCACAACTCGTCGTCCTTGTGCTCGCCAAGTGGATCCAAATTCTCCCTGGAGATGTCGGATGAATTACGTGAAGGTCATCGGTTGTAATCAGTATTTATTTTTTACCTGATGGTACCACTGAACATTATAACGTCCTGAGGTATAGCTGATAGTCTAGATCTCAAACTCAGAAGCGACACTCGTCGCAAATCTATACCATCCACCAGGATTCGACCTTGAGACACTTCCAGGAGTTGAAACAACGCCATCACTGTTGTCGATTTTCCACTGCCAGTTCTTCCACAGATTCCCAACTGAAAATTTTTCAATAAATCCAGTCTTCCTACCCTTTCTATAAAACATCGTAAAAAAAAATGGCCGAAATTCGAGAATAATTTTGTCGGATGACATCTCAGTGAAAAATAAATGGATATAGCTGCCGGATGGCTTAAAAAAATTCTTCAGTTTTTATAAAAAGGATGCGACGAGTTGACGGTGATCTGAGAAAAATGAATAATTTTAATAACGACTTGAAGTCGCGAGGTGGGCGAGTCGCCATCTTTGCGGCAGAATGAATATCTAAACAAGATGACGCCGTCCGCGTACGATGACCACTTCATTTTCTCAGAAGACTATTATAATTATTTATTATCTTCAAATTATCCTGAACCGACAGCTGAATTGTTCATTACTCACCTTCTGCCCTGGAGGAATTCTGAGATCCAGGTCTTTGACCACCGGCTCAGCCTGCGGATGATAACGAAGGGAAACATTCTCGAAGATGATCTCACCCTTCTCCGGCCACGTTTCTTCGGCTTCATACCCTTTCAAATAATTATTTTTTTAAATAAAAAAAAAACCTGAAATTTATTTTGAGCGGAAGTGCAAAAAAAATCCCCTCGCCTCACGCGCATTAATATCTCATCAGTTATCGTGTCGTATTATTAAACAAGTAATAATAATCAATAATTTTAAATTACCGTTCTCTCTGTAATTCTCCCGTGTGATCTTGGTGTACTCGGTTAATCTCGCGACACTTCCCATGTACATCTCGATCTCGGAGACAAATTTAACTACCCAGTTTAGATAAATCGGTACAAGAAACGTATAATTTATGGCAAGACCAACAAGCGCAGGTGTCACCCTGTCTGGATATAATTCCGCGGAGAGAAGGGCTGCAAAAATCGAGGCCACCACAACAACCGCTCCTAGATAATCCTAAGAACATTACCAGAAAGAGAAAAATAATAAATCCTCTATAGATCAAAATACTAAAACAGCTGGAGTACATGAAACCGTTAGGGTAACACGTTGAAATAATAATTCAACAGATCAAAACAAATTGAGAAAGCAGATTTCATTTTTTTAGAGGTGTATGTGAAAAATTTTGATATACCAGAGCGATACCCAGCCATCGAGTACTCGTATTCAAAATGAGAAATGCATTCGTATTGGCGTCGAGGTACTCGATCATTTCATCCATGAACCTGTCCTGTTGTTTGGAAGCCCTTACAACTGGCAAACCTGCGAGTGTCTCAGAAAAATGTGCGGCAACAGGTCCTCTGGTGCTGCAGAAAAAACATTAAAAAATCGATACGTCAGAAGACTCATTAAAAAAATTGAAAATATTGTTTACTTCTGGATAATGGGAATAAACTGTGCCCACAGGCATTTCCACCCAATCTGTCACGAGTGGTTAATTAAATAACAGATAATTATTAGAATGACGTCTTTTGGTTTTGATATAATCAAATGCGTGTGTTCTCGAAAAAACAAATGGAAATGAAAAGTCAAATGGAAAAATTGTATAAAAATGGTACCTTCCCTCCAGTCTCTGCAGCTCCCTCGCGCTATTTCTGTAAAATTTCTGAAGAAAAAAATAAGCCACTGAAGTTGGCACGGCCGCAACGAGAAACCAGGGTGAGATAACGGCATTAACGATCATGGCTGATCCACAGAGTAGAATAAACGAAGTCAATCTCTGAAAAGCTGTCGATAATTTCTTATCGATTACACCCATATCGGCGCTGAACCTGTTCAGGATTTTTCCAATGGGTGTTCGCTCGAAGAAATTCATCGGCGCCCTCAGGAGGGAAGTTATCGCCTCCTGGTGGAGAGTTTTACGAGCAGTGGCGCTTGCCCACTGGCCAGCTGCACTATTTAATGCAGAAAGTATGATCGAACCAATCGAGAGAATAATGTACATCCGGAAATAGAAGACTGTCTGAAAAACGTAATGATCGACAATAAAAATCGTGAGAACTGATAGGAATGAATAAATTTTATATCGCTCTCGGTTCTTCCAAGAAGGTTTCGTAACTTCTATTATTTTTTCTTGATACGCGAGCTTCTTAATTTATATAAGGCCCAATTTTCATCCACACGGATGAATTCCACACGCCTCACCTGTTCGTGGATACTCGTCCCTTCAATCACTCCAGTTCCCAGATTCGTCCACTCGCTGAGCCACAGGTCAGTGTAAACCCTAAGCCCTTGACACCCCAAAGCAGCTCCCAGGTACATAAAACAAGGTCCCAACCCTCCAGCCTTGAGATACGCCAACCACACCCCTTTGTCCACCAATCCACCATTGTCCCCGTAATCCTGACCCTCCTCACCCTCATCAATCGTCTCATTCGTCTCAATCTCATCACTCCTGGACTCCGTGGAGATGATTCTCCTGGTCGTCCTCCCCTCGTTCTCCGGATTCTTGATTGACGACGACGACATCAGTCTCTTCAACACTTTTTTCTCCCTGTTGAGATTACCCTCGTCCGACAGGTGAATTATTCTCCCGGAGAAGAGTTGTCTTAACATACTGGTGCCTTGTTCACTGCCAATGAAAAACATTAAAAAAATATTAAACAATATTGATGAAGAAACTACTCACTCTCCAGTCGTATTATGTCTCTTCCTGGGTACGATGTAGTGGCCCTCCAAAATCGTTGGAGTACTGCTCTGCCTGAGGACAGGGGGTGGATGCTTCGGCGGTTGCAGACTAATCGCCCTGGTAGCATTCCTGTGTCTCTTAGACCGCTTTCTCATGCTTCCCCACTCCTCAGCGGGCACTGGAAGATCCGTTAGATCATGGGCAAGGTATCTCGACTCAGACAGCATCGACTTCCTGTGCCTGAGTGGAACAAAAATTGGTGGTGACACGTGGGCGTCTTGCTCTGTCATCCAGGTGCCATCGCTCGTGTGTTTGTGCTTCGCTGAGAAGCCTATCCTCGAGACAAGACGAACAAGAGACCAGCGATCCTTAGCGGTTCTGTACAGGACATCTCCACGTCTCTTCGCTGACTCCTTCCACTCTTGGATGAGTTGAGGATCTGCTGCCTCGATTAATGACAATGGGCCGACGCAACGGAGACGACAATTATCGAGGGCAACGATGTTGTCCGCCAGGGGAATCAAGTCTAGGCGGTGGGTTACCATGATAACTGTCCGGGACTTCCGGAGGAGGAGCTTCTGGATGCCCTGTTCGAATATCTGCAGACTTACCTGACGAAATTAATGAAACCATCGAAAATGAGTATTCAAATTGGAAATTGTCTCTTCACGTAATTTTTTCAATGAAGGATCAGTAAAATCATATTCACCTGCTGATCCAGGGCTGACAATGGGTCATCAAAGATGACAGTGTCAGCGTCAGAATAAATGGCCCTCGCAATCGCAATCCTCTGCTTCTGCCCTCCACTCAAATTAATTCCCTTCTCACCGATTCGCGTCATGTCTTTACCAGGCAAGATGTCAACATCCGGTTGCAGTGCGCAAGCGCGAAGGACATTCTTGTACCTGTTCTTGTTGTAAGTAGAGCCGAAAATAATATTCTCTCTGACAGTTGCATTGAGAAGCCAAGGTCGCTGAGGAACATAAGCAACCCTGACGTTCCTGGCCCATTCAATTTTCCCTCTCAACTTCAGATTCTCCCCTAGCATCGCCGATATCAGTGATGTCTTACCACTCCCGGTTTTTCCGACGATGAGAGTCAATTTTCCTGATGATAAGAGACTTAGATAATGAGTGTATACGACAGTAAAGAAATTATCAGCGAAATTGAATTGATTTATTCGTAATGGTGATGAGGGGAGTCGGCAATTAGGCGATAATTACCTCGAGGCACCAGTAGCTCATCAACAACTAGATTCATCTCTTCAGATCCAAGAGCGAATACTCCACTGATGTATAACAACGCGGGCTTCACCGGTTCTGCCTCTTTCTCGAAGACAGTGTCACAAGAAGAGCTGGTGTCATATTTTCCGAGAAGATGAAGACCCGCGTGTTCCTCCTCATCCTCCGTGATATTTCCAAGAGTTCCGAATGTGGAAATACTCTGTATATTCCTCTCTCCCTGAATAACAATTAAAAACAACTGATAATTGATAAATAAGACCTAAGAAAATAAACCATGACAGGGTTTCAATAGTCGGATAGAATGCATCGGAATAATTGACCTCCATTTATAGATAGCATCACGATTATTCTATTTTCAATCGAGTAAAATGGAATTAGTGTCGAGATAAAAATTACAGAGCTCTCATTGATGGATACAGAGTTGGTCTGCTCATCGTCTTCGTCGCTAGTTCGTCGAGTTTCCACTTCCGGGAGAACGTTGGCGGTCTCTGGCAGTGATAAAAAGTCCTCCAGCCTCTTGGTTGAGATCTATTAATAGACGATGAAATTAGTGAACATAAGTCCAACAGGGCAGTATAAAAAAAACGATCCCATTCGATAGCTAGAAAAATTTTAACTCTCAAACACCATTTGACCATTTGACCCACCACTCTCAACAAATGAATGAATAATATTGCATAATATTGCATAATATTGCACAATATTGCATAATATTGCATAATTAAATAATTGCATAAATGCATATTAATGAGGATCTGAAAGTGAATTTTCTGGGGTATCGAATGAGCCCTCACTCGAAAAATCAAATGGTTCAGGCGATAAATAAAAAATGAATGGAATCAAATGTAGATGGCTTACACCGGCGTTGAGAATAATCGGCACAATAACCGGAAATATGAATAGTGGTACAGTGAGTTGTGAGAACAGTGCAAGACTTGCAAAAACATTGCCAGCATCCAAATGAGTCTCCTCCACCCAGAAGTAGACGCCGAACGTGAATAGAGTCGTAAGAACCGACGATGCGTGAGTGAGGAATGCTGTAAATGTCAATGTTTAAGTGACTGTACCATAAAGTATTGTTTTCATCTGTAATTTGCGGTGATTTAAGTGACATGAATTATTGATACACGCACTTATCAGGCCCCAGTAGAGAGAATCCTTGTCCAGTAATGACAATTCTTCGTCTCTTGTATGTTGAATTCGACGCTCGAATATTAATTCCCAGGCGCGGAGCTTCACTAGTCTCATTCCTTGGAGTATTTCGTTCAATAATTTTAATCTCGAGTCACTTCTCTCCTAGAACCCAAAGAACACATCCGATATCGATATTTTTTCATCATATCATCGATATTCCCTGGGTAAAAAAAAAAATTGTAATCGGAATATTTTTTTCAAATTTTCCAAAAATTTCTGGACAACTTTCCAGAATTTTTTTTTTATGAAACAAAAAAAAATTATCTTTGCAAAAATTTCTAGAGAATCATAAAATAAAATTTCCGAAACAACTTTTTTAAAAATTTTTTAAAACGTTTCCAAAAAATACAATTGTTTTAGAAAGAAAAATTTTCTGAGAAGTTTTCCAGAAAATTTAGAAAAAATATTCCGATTGTAATTTTTTTTACTCGGATCGCTGTATATTTTATTAAATGAATGAAAAAAATTATGTAGAATAAATTAATTGCATTGATGAAAATTCAAGAGAAATTCTTCCTAGGACGCGATTTACTTACCGCAACAACTTTGAGATTCCGCGACATTCGCTTACCCAATACTAATTGCATAGGTGTAACAATTAAAATACAACAAATGGCACCAACAATAGCACTGACTCCAAGTTTCGTGTAGAGTAAAAAAATAATAGTGCTTATCTGAAAGAAAATTTCTTCTTCATCAAATCGAAAGTAATCATCATCAGGCTTGTTTATCTCCCGAGAATAGATCATTCCCAGAACGAAAAACGTAAATGTTTATAGATTACTTTAAGTGGAATAGCCCAAGTGTAGTGTCCAATCCAGAAAAAGCTCATGACGTTGTAAGCATCCTCGGCCATTAAATTTGTCAGAGTACCAATGTCTGCGGTATGACTCTTGATTTGAGGATCTTTATCATCATTCGGTGATTCTTCATCTTCTAAAATAGTCCAGGAGTAAAGCCGAAGTGATTTATGATAAATCAAAGCCTGCGGAATGACAAAATCCGAACATCCGCGTAAAACAAAAAAATCTATAATTTATTTATAAATTCATTGAACTGCAAGCAGACTAGATATACCTGGAGGGCAGTTCGTAGTCTGATACCCTCGACATTGAAGAAATGGGTTGATGCTTGGCTCAATGTACTCTGGAGTATAGCAGCCCCAAAAATAATAATACCAAGAAAATAACCATTTTCCATCAACTCATCCCACGTCATGTACCTCCCATAAATATCTTTATTGTTATGAGTTGAGTTCTGCCGTATTGCCACGTAATTCACGATCCTGGAGATCACCAGGGGTCCAACTAGTGTTGTGGCATCTCCAAACAACTTGAGGACACCCCCGAGTACAAATGCCGGCCAGACTCGACGCCAGTAACACGTCCAGAGTGATGGACGCCCATCAATCGAGACACTCTAAAAGTTTTTTGTAAATATTCTAATTAATTCTCAGATGCTGGGGTTGGAAGCCCTATTGGATAGCCGGAGGAATTGCCCATTAAATTGACAGGGGAAATATTCCCGTTTCCATACAGTCCATGAGCATCTTGAGACCGGGAAAATTTTTGGGTGTTATCCTTGACGAGGAGCTCGCGGGGAGGAGGCACGTCAGGGTGAATGAAAAAGGAGAAGCCATCGTGGCTAGGTTCCACTAATTATTTAAAAACAAATCCCTGTTGACTCGAGCTAAACTCAAATAGTACAAGGCATTAGTCAGTCCATCCATATCCCCAAATTCCAAGTCACTCTAAACAAATATCTCCGTCTTATTAATAATCCCCACAATGTCAGCCCCATCTCCTCCCTCCACATTACACCCAACACGCAAATCATACATGACTTTATAAATCGCATTGCTCACTATCTCCAAGTAAATCTTCAAAGTCATTCCAATTCATTAATAAATAACATCAAGTCTCGTTGAATTTCGAGATTATCAACTGGCGGTTGTTAACATGTCACTGCATTTCTCAACATATGGGCTTTTTCACTCCTCGCTTTTCTCTACCATTGGCATACATTTTATTTTTTCAATCCACCCCCTGTTCTCTAAATAAAATAAATTCCACAACAAACTCCATTTCAACTCGATATTTTTATTAAGTCTTCAACAAATTTGGGCAGACACGTAAAATTCCCCGGCTCTCCAATAAAGCAAACGCGTGAAACAGCGATTAACAATTATAATGATCAGTAATAATACTTGTTATGGATAATGTAAGATTTACTTTTTGGTCGTCATAAATTCTTCGGAACCTCTCAAATTGTATAACGGTTGATTCCTCCTCGGGTAAATCCCCGAGATCATTGAGTTCAAGTGTTGCTCTGTACCCACGTAAAAGAATCTCAACGACCCAGTGAAAAGTCAGTTTACTCAGTAAAACCGACTGCAAGTGCTTGTAAGACGTACGCGTATTTCCGGATCCACGAATATCGTATCTCTTGCTCCTCTCCATCTGTAATATTCACACATGCCACCATATTTATCCATCAATGTTTGTTATTCCATCTGGTGTTTGTAGAAGCGTAAATCACTCCTCTCTCAAATTCAACATCTTCCTCATTATCTTTATTCCAATGGTGGGGTCCAAGGATACCCCATGGGGTAAAATAACGTCTCGCGTTAAATTTTTCGAAGAACCACTTATTTCCCATAGCCCTTTTACGAGACACTCGAGGCTCTCCAGAGGTTTACGCGATGATAAAGAGAATAGAATAAATAATTAATGCGATAAAAAGTGTAAACATTAATTATTCGAGGAAAATAATTTTTTTTTAATGTTATTGCGCTGTCGGGATGGATATGCAGCTTTTGATTATTGCTGGTAGTCTCGGTTTCTTTATATTGGGATATAAAAAATTAATTTTGATTATTTATTGATTTTTTTTTAACTTACGACTCGGTAAAGCGCGTACGAGTCAACAACCGCCAAAACTCCACAAGCAGTTGCTGTTCCCAATGTGCTAATTGTCCTCACATGTCCCAAGTCGAGCTCCAATCTATTTAAATGAATTAATCTCCATAATCTGGCGACAGCGATGGTTGTGAATGCACCACCAGACACAGCTAGACCCAGTCCATCTCTAATCTCAGTCTCTCGGTGTAAAAACCAACAGCTGATTATTGCTATGAGACTGATTAACTGGGGCAGCCATGAGTGTGTAATTAAGCCCTCGGATAATTCCAGAGTCAAGAAGATGAGGAGGAGAAGGCACAGGATACTCCGGATGGTGTGGAGGGGTAGTAGATTGCTTGTACATCTGTTGGAATTTATTGAAACGAGTATTTATTTCACTTCCTCAATTCTCTCACTCGTATCCTTAATTAATCGAAGGATTTGATGATGATTACGAAGAGCATAACGAGAGACAGAGGATTCGTGGTTCATTGGAGAGCCAGGGAAATTTAACATCAAATTTAAAAAAAAAATCGTGACTGTAGCTCTTGTTGTGGTTGAGTTAGCGAATTGTGGGAAATGTCCAATTTTGCGCACGGGTCAGCGGGCGAAAAGTTCTAGTTTCACGTGGGACTTGATCCCGGAAATATTGATATGGATAAGTCCGTGCGAAAAAGTCCGACTTTACGGACGGGGAGGCGTTTATACCCTGTCTTTAGAGTCTGAAATTTTCCAGTGTATGAATTTTCTCGGAATTTTCCAGAATTTTTTTTACTAATAACTCGCGAACCTGAAGATCCACAACATAAAAAATCACTGAGCATTAAACCGGGAGATATTAAAGTGTGAAAATTGGTGTGATAAAACACTTGTGCCGTTAAATATGAGCAAGTCCACTGAAAACAAGTTTTCACCCTGAAAAACTAGTTTCTACAATATCAAAAGTACTTGAAGAGATAATCAAACAATTTTTTTCAACATGTATTCGTCGTAATGTCGTGGAATATGTACACGTGTCGGTCGTTAGTAGTCCCTCGACACCGAGTCGTTGGAAAAAATGAATGAGCCCAGTCATCGGTTTAAGTCATTTTGGAATAAAGTCATCAGAGATGAGTGGAGGTTTGTTTGTACTCAGCCGCAACGTGTGGTCTGAGTCACCCGCTCTTGTGCATCTTAAACAGATGTTCAAGAGCCGGGAATCCCTCGGGTTTAACCAAGATCAATCGAAATTCGTGGAATTGGGGGTGTGACGTAATTTAGGAATTACCGCGTTTGAATTTCTATATATCACTCTGTCTTGCTCTTGTGGAAATGCTTTCTTAATATCGAAATTTTTGAGATAGGAAAATTATGGGGCAACGAAAAACAGCAACGGAAATTGGGGGGCCGAGCTTTACGCGGGGAGGCGGGAGGCGGGACTGCGCGGACGCCCATGCGCAAATGTATGGGTCTAATCAATGACCAATCGGATTTGGATATCATTTTGAAAACGTAAAACCAAATTATCACACTAAAATCTGAAGAATTCTATCGGCAAAAAATTCCTACCTCTGAACTTGACTGGAAATGGAAATTAAATAATCAATCATAATTAACAAAAAAATAAAAATTAAAAAAGTCGAAGTTCGAAACTGATTCTCCAACTCTCGAAATGAATTATAATTTTTTACGTGAATAATTGAAACAGATGATAACGACTCGCGAATCTTGGAGACTCTAGTAAATAATAATTTTTTTTCATTTATTATTTAAAAATTGATGATCGTGGATTTAACTAGCCTTCGCTGATCCGTCAATCGATACTTGACGATGAGACATAATGTCGCGATAAGGGAGATGATCACGACGACGAGATTAACGAGCTCGACGAAGCAATCCGATGTCGATGATGCGCTCGTCGTCATCCTGATCATTGTTCCATTTCCGGCGTCCCATGTCCACACGATCTGGTAACCGGATGTGGGTAGCAGCCTCAAAAAAGCCACGTTCTCACACAACCCCATGGTTCACCCAACCCCTCACATTAATCTATCCAAAATCACATCTGATTTTTCTCTATATCCAATTCACTTCACCATTTCTATTTAATTTTACCAGCCCATTCGTAATTTTACTTATAATTTATTTATAATTTCTACCACCTCTCAATTGATAAAATTTGTAATAAAAATTTATTCGCTAATTATTTCCGAATTTCCGATAAACAAACGATTCGATCACTCGCCTCTAATTTGTTTAAACAACACGTGACCCGTACGATGAGTGTCATGAGTTCTAGGGCATCCTCGAGACGTCTGATAATACCCTGAACAGGTTTAAATAATTTCACATTTTAAATCTAATTGTCCGTGAGTTAATGCACCTCGCGATCTCATTTTTTTAATGCCCTCAGTGTCTTCATTTACACATTCCCGTTGCACGTGAAATCCACTCTCCCGACATATTTTCAACATCTTCACCATTTATTTAACAGTCCCGAGCAACAAACCAGCAAAAAAAAACCACAAAAAACACGTTCAATCCGAATTTATATACTCCACTCTCTAATTAGCGCACTCCAATTATTTATACCATAAATCCAAATAACAATATTACAATATCCATTAAAATATTGTAATAACTTTTTAAATTATTCTTTTAGTGAACAATTGATCGATCGAGGAATATATAAAAGAGGAAATGCCGAGTTTCCTCATGATGAAAAAGGGATTGTTGTAATTTTATGAATAGACCAGTGTTTTTTTTTTCAATTAAACAGTGACTCGTTTCTATCCTGGCACTGAACATCATCACCCGCAATATCTCCACTGGCCAACTGACCCCATGGGGTCAGTCCTCTGATCCCCCGCCTAGCAATTAATTGTTTGCAACAGTAACACCTTTTAGCTTCCGTCAAATACAGCATGACATCACTGTCACCAAATAAAATTCCTACGTCTCCAAAAAAAAGCAACTCCTCTCTCAAAATTTTCCCAAAAATATTAAAAATCCATATTACCCCGTCTTATCTTGAATTAATTATAAACATCATCGGCGATATGAAACAAAAACGATGACAATATATTTATAAAAAATTTATCAAATGTGAAATGAAATTTGCGCGATTGACCCACAAAAACAATTTTTTTAATTTGAGAAAATTCAAGATTTTGAGAGTTATTAATTAAAATGGAAATGTTGCATTCTTCAGAATTAATAGTTCTGTTAAATATTGGATTAAAAAAACTATTGGTTCTCGGCGATAAAGTTTAAAAAATTGGAACGATCACACGTGTTATTTGCGTCGTACCCGGAAGAGCGACACGTGCACTCGCTCGAACAGTTCGCGCCGAACTGAAAGCCAGAGTGAAAACCAAAGGCTCATCTCGATGAGCCAACGAAGAGGTAGTGAAGAAGGTACACTCGACAAGCTCCGTGACTCATCGGTTTCAAGAAAAAAAGATGATGATGAGAGGGAAAAACATGCAACTGAAAATGATCGTGACATCTCGGTTTTTTCGAGTGGAAACGCTCAAGTATTTGATGAACAAATTCAACACGAATTAATCATTGTTTGATTTTTTTTATTATCATCACATTGCCTCCAGAACTTGAGTATTTTAAAACAACTGGCTACATGACTCATAAATCGAATCAGAAATCGGCTATTGGTAACAGCGATTATTTCTGCATCTGGCATTCATTCACATTCTTCAGAATATCTCGAAGAGTGATTCAACAGAAAGCTGAATTCCATCGAGAAATGATCGATACAAAGCGACTTTTGGTTCGAGATCTCGATTAGTTTGAAAATCCATTATTCGACATAAACTCATCTGATTAAATGCAGAATTCCAACTGAAACTCATAATCAAAATTCGAAATTTTATTTATGAATTATCGGTGAATTCAATAACTGGACAATCGATAGTCATTACACCATAAACTCGAATTTCGACGACATCTCGTAATTCATGGCAGCGTGATTGTACCTCTCGAAAGTGCACTCGATTGTCTTCTCCAAATCCGCAATCTGCTTCTCATGGAGTGTCTTTATCTTACCGGACTCTCGATCCTGCCTAATTCCCAATGTTTTCCTCTCCTCCGTAAATTTCTTTATGTTATTCTGCTTCTTCTCACGAAGTCGTCGCTCCTTGTCACCTTTAGTTTTTAATGCTTTGTCGTTGGCAACGTCTTTCGCTGTCTCGGCATTCACCTTCGCTTGACTTGCATTCAAGTCCTTGGAATCCCTAGAAGATATAAAAATAAATTATTCGCCAAGACATACAACATGATCAACTCTTGTAAAAATTTACAGAATTAGCGTGTTGTTTTTTTTCGACAGTTCCAGTTGCATTTTGATTATACACTTGAAAGGCTCACGTTCATCTTTATTTTGTTCGATAGACAGATAAATGATCTCAAATTACTTGTCCTGTTTAATCTGCAATTGTTTCAACTGCCCAGCCTGAACGATCTCCATAACTCTCTTGAACTCGTCTTTGCCAGCAGTGATGTGGGCCTTATGCATTTCCCACTCTTCCTTTCTGTGCTTTCCCATCATCTCGGACCACTGCTGGGTCTGTTCTTTAACGACTTTTTTCACATTAGCGTCGGCCAATATGGCATTTTTACTGTCAATTTTTAGGAGAAAGAATGCGCAATGATATCCGTTAAAAAATCATTTTAATAGACGCCGTAATACCTAATGATCCAGCAGCTCTCATTTGGATTATCACCCTAATGAAAACGATATATTTACTCACTCCTTTCCCTTGGTCAATTTTTCCATAGCTGTACAATGGGCCTTTAACATAGTCTCTTTCTCCTTCTTCTGCTTCTTCTTCAGTGAATCCAACTCCTTACTCTGCTTTTTACCGAGTTTGTATGCCTTTTCACGCCTCAATGAATCCAGAGTAATTGGCTCGGGCTTGAATTCCTCTGGTGTAATTGATTGAACGATTACATTTAATTACCACTGATATATTAAACGATAAGTGGAATATCTTACCCCATTTGGGTCCCTCCTCCTTCTTCTTCTGCTCGGTCTGTTGAATTCCGAGGTTCTTCATGTTCTCCGCTTGCTTCTCCGCTGCTTTTGCAAAACCACCGGGATCCGACAGCATCGCCATAAAGTCTGGATAACATTCCAACTGTTTAATCCATTTTACACGAGTCATAATCATTTTTTTTTCGCTGATTTGGAAATCATCGAAAACCGTCAGATTCTAATGGTTATCGCCTGGAAATTACTCAATTGGAGAAATCGAAAGAGAAAGGAAATCGATCTCGAAGTGTCTCGAAATATCTCGAATGACCGTGAGACGAAACCGACGCGCCACCCTGACGTCGTGGTCTGATCTCAAACTTAAAAAAAAAAATTGGACGGTCCCAGACGAAAATAAAGAAAAGAAAATTTTCCAGATTGAAGAGAGAAAAAAATGAATTACCTCCAAACCCATCGGGAACATAAATTTTGATTTCAATATTGCAGAACAGCATGGGAAGTGCCATCGGAAAGTTGGCTTCGGTCTTGAGGGAAATGTGGCGATATCCGGCTTGCAATCCATCGAGGGGTAGAATCCTCTGGCCGAGAAGTTTTCCACTTTCATCATAGACCCCTAAAAAAAAATTGATAATTCCAGAGAAAACCGCCAGTGTCGGTTGCAGCTAACACAAAAAAATTATCAGTAATTTCTCTATCGCGAACTCGATAAAATTATTTGAGAGTAATAATTTCCACGTACCAAACCGAAGAACAGCGAGATCCGGAAGAACTACCTTACGAAAAACAAATGGCTCTTCGTTATAGACGGGATTGAGACCATTCGCTGGAATCATACGCGTGCGAAATTCTTTTTTGATTGTATCAGCTGGTAGACCGTACATATCAACTTCGACGTAGGTCCCGACTTTCTTGTCAGATAAAAATTGTCCAGCTATGACCTTGAGGAAAAAAAAGGAATTAAAAATTGATTGAATCAAGGGGAAGTCTTTTTGAATTCCGAATTGTCATTCTGTTGCACCTGGACAGAGCAGGAAGCTGCGATAACACCGTCCACCCCCTCTGCGAATGGATCAAACGTTTTGTCAGCTCTCCTCATGAACTCCGGCTTCAACAAGTACCCAGTTGTTCCATTGAACTCAAATTTTCCCTGATTAAGTTGCATGGGTAAATCTGGCGTTTGAAAGTTCAATGCAACCATCTGTGAGCCGGCATTCCAGAACACCTGAGGCATATAATTCGAGGAATCAGCTCTGGTACCCTTTGGATATATTCTACTCATCTGTCGCTTATTGTAATTAACAAATTCCACTGCTGATGTCTTCAGATAGTTGAGGGCTGCTGTCTCCGAGAATGAGCTCATGTTATGATGGATATTTTTCTCTGAAAAGGACATGTTCGGTGGTGTGTAATGATCAGAAATAATTGAGACCTAATTAAACATGAAAAGTAAAATAATTTCAAATTGGATTTCAAGAATATCAAATTTTAATGCGCATCGCCGAGACTTTGAAGGGCAACAGGTGAAAGGAAAAATTAGAATCAATTAATTTCAATTCATTAATTCCAATCAATTAATTAATTGATTTGGTAATAGGGGTAATGTTTAAAAATGGATCACTTCGATGCAGGAAAATATCGGCGTGCATATTTCGAGAATGAAATCCAACAGGATGCGCTTACTTTCGGCGACGTCAAACCCTTGAAATTTTATCGGCTGGGCATAATTAATCATTGATGATAACCAGGGATGACAGGCCATGGTGCTGCCACTGTAGGGGGTCGCGACCGCGGCGTCACCCCCTTCCCCCGGTGGCCCCTCACCACCTTCACCAGGTGGTGGTGCTGCAGCTTCTGGTGGAGGTGCCTCAGAGGGAGGAGCATTAGGATCCTCCACCACCTCGTCCTTAGCCTCGAATTGGCCCGACTTAAACAACTCTAACTCGACCTTCTCCACTTCCGGTTTAAGACGCTTGTTCTTGATGAGAATTTTCCGCTTGAGCGCACTGGGGGGAGGCAGGGGTGATCCTGGTTCCAACTGCGAGGGAAATTAATGGGAATTTATAATTAGGGAAGGGGAGGATATTTCACCCTCTTCTTCTCTAATTAAATCGCAATTTATGTGATTGCCATTGCAGTCATATCAATTTATTAACGATGTGATAAAAGTTTAGAGAAATAATCACCGGATGATCTTTGAGTGGTTCAGTCATCAGCAGATCTCCAAGAATGTCGTTACAATATTTCGCCAGCTTGTACTGTTGCTTCAGGCAGCAGTGATTCTCGAAGCTCAGGATTACTGGATAATCACTCGTAACGAATGCGCAATCTCTCAGTGCGACAATCACATCCTTGAAGAGGATGTCTGTGCACATGGCTTTTCCATGAGTTATTATAGGCTCCTCGTCCTCACCTTTTCCATCCCAGCAGTCCAACTCGACGCATCTTCAATCATTGTCATTAATTTGAAAATAGATAATTTGATTAATTATCGTCATTTGATCATTTGAACATTTTTTTCAACATGAGCCAATTGTTATGAATAAAATGGAGAAAGTCGAATTATAAAACAGTTTTTGATTTAGAATTGTTGTATTTCAAGGTTGAAACATTGATGGTGAAAAATTGGCGATCCGTTTGTGGTATTACCTACAACCGGCTAGTAAAACTTGTCGATACATTTCTACAGTACTTTTTCCACCGATCTGACGACCACTCAGATAAGTGTTATGACTGGAATTGATGTAGTAATGGGACAGAGGTTGATCCATGTCCATCCACTCCTCCAGTTTGTCCAAAAAGACTGGAGCATTCTCGTCGCTCATCAAGTACTTGACGAATCCATCCTTCGACATTTTTTCTAGGAGTTAAAATCCATTTTTTAATTTTAACCATTCGATCGCAGAATTTAATATCACGTAATTGAGAGGACTGATGCTGAGGAGAGAAAACTCATTTTAATTGTTGATGAAAAATGCGAGGTGGAGGCGCCGCCATTTGCAGAATCCCTTGCGGAGTATTCCAGTAAAATGGCGGCTGCCACGTCCATCAATTAATCCGCATTTTTAAACATTTGAATTCATTTTCGTTAGATAATTGAATTTAGAAAATTAATCAATAAATCAATTCCGATAGATCAATTTGTTAGAGCTTTCTCTTCATTTTGATTGGTCATTTTTGGGGCAACGTTTTCCCCGTATTTTATTTATTTAAAATATTGATATTACTGGCTGTTCTCATGGTTTCATCTGGCTCGTAATCATTAATTATTTCTGTACACCTCTTCTCATCATACAGGGGATACAGAATTTCATTGAGCATGGGATCCCTCTGCTTCTCATTCATAAAATTCACAAGTGAGGATAAACTGATCGCATCATTTTTACCGGATGTTCTGAAAGAAGAAAAATTCAAGACCAGATCGATTGGCGTTAACAATAATAAATAATTTTCATATCTCGCGTTAGGTTTCGCCGACTGACACTCACATGCTCGAGAATAATTCCTCAATGTCATTCCTAGGACATAATTTGAAGTACAGGGATTTAAATTTCTCGAGGGTAAAAGCTTCGACGTCTATTTTGTCGCTCTGGAATGACGAGAAAATTGATCGAAAATTAATGTAAATAATAAGGAGATAGATCCTTCTGTGAAATTATTATTTGCGAAAAAATCGGATTTCTCCAATAAAATAAAATGGCACCCACTTTTCCATTCGGAAGCCCCTCCTCCGACAAAGACTGATACACGAGTTTCTCAGTTTTTCCGGAAGCAAAGGTTTTCGCGATGACCTTGACCGGGATTTTTCCCTTGGGATCGGTAGAAAAACGAAGTCGCATCCAACTGGCAGGACAAAACAGATTATAATCAATTTTTTTATGAATTTGAAGGACATTTGAAGGTCCTCCGGCCCTCTGGTGTTAAATTACTGCAGACCGAGGTGGACAATTAAGGAAAATTATGTAATTACGGTTATCGGAATCGTAATTACATAATAAAAATTATGTACTCTTGTACATAATTGTCGACTGAAAAGAATGAAAAAAATTCTCACATAAAATCCTATGTTAAAATTCGAATATTTCCGCAGCGAGCATTCAGAAAAATCTTTATTAAAAAAAAAATGGTCTTCCATGAAGATGAAAGCAATCATCTCAATTTTCATTTCAAGGGAATACTCACTGCTTCATCAATTGGGTCATCGGACAGACATTGCTGGCTTTCGTATTGTGCGTTATTAATCGTAAACCTGATTGCCACTCCTGGAAAGGGAATAATTAATTGTTCAATTACAGATATTAATTTTTTACCTTCCGACGTTTTTATACGCCTTTTAATTGATTCATGTCTTTGTATACTCTTGCTTTGGTGATTTTATTGGATATTGCGGATGAAATATTGATTTGAGAAATATGGGGAATAGGGAATAATTCCTAGTGCGATACCTTTGCTTGTTCTGGGCTGGACAGAACAATGTGCTCGTAATGAATATTTGTGTAATCCAAACCAGAGCACACGGTGAGACTTTTTGCGTCCAATTGCTCTGTGGTTCCATGTTTACTCAATTTATTACATAATTTGGGATCTTTTGGGGTCCCTCCATACCGAATATCGCACACTTGCGCCAATTCCATAACATCTCCATCCTGATAATCATAAAATAAATAGATTCAAGAGGTATTCCATGCTTTCCACCATTTTGAATCTTAGAACGGCGCCGACAAAATGGCGGAAAGCATCGGGTGAGCCCCGACATCTTCTGGGATTCTGTCATAAAATTCGAAATTGATTCAAATTTTGAATCGATTTTTTTTTATTCCAAAGTTGATTCAATTTTTGACTTTTTATTGGATTATCGAAGAATTAATGAAGCGCGCGATTTTTTTCGTCGTTTGAATTCTTAGTAGGGAGGACGGTTCTTGAAAAAAATTATTTACCTTGGGGCCGCTCTTCCAATACATGAAAAATCCATATTCATCGACTTTGAATAACGCATCGGGTTCATACTCTGTCGTTTCCTTATCCTCATACCAACGATCGAATGTCGCACCAGTTCTCAAAAATTCTGGCACCTCAATTTGCCAGTTGAACTCAAATTTTTTCGTCATTTTCGTCCTTCAACTCCACAAACTAATAAATTCCACGACTCATTCCATCCGTTGTTATAAATATCAGCAACAATACTGACGAGATAATTATTTCTAAATTCGCATTCGACCACGATAAATTAATTTTTGTGGAAAAAATAAATAGAAAATTATCCTAATGCGAGGAATAATTATTTGAATTGGTTTTGGAGATTCTTTGGAGGAACTTTTCAAGTGACAGAAGGTCAGAGACCAACTGTGAAGGAATTCTCATGTCTCTCCCCCAGAGTCTCGAAGTCCCACAACTTCATTAGTGAAATCTAATTAAACGAATTGAGGATAGTCCGGCCTTATCTCGAAATTGATAGGAATAAAATCCGGCCAGAAACTCTGATGTCTGTTTACGTTATGAGGGTAAATGAAAATTCGTATCAGCGATTTATTACATCAAGAAAGGAATGTTGTAACGAACTTTAATATTTAAACAATCGACAAATTCAAATGTCTTGAGAATGTCAATAAATTCTAATATAATACTATCAGAAGTCCTGCAATTAAAAACATCTCACCATAAATTATATATCTCTAAACAAATTATCCAAATTATTTACAAATAATCTTTATTACTCCCACATCTCTTCAAAAATAAATTAGTGCGCTTTAGCTTTTTGTTTTTTAACGAAATCCTGGATGATCGGGTGCTGGTAAATTCGTATGGATGCTATGGACCCGGCACAGGCTCCCACCCAGTACACAATCACATGTTCAATTACACTTGTACCTAGACAGCCATATTTGAGAGCTGTTGCCAACGCAGGATTGAAATATCCTCCAGAGTAATTAAAGGCTGAAGGGGAAAAATAAAAACTGAAATTCTCATAACTTTCTTGGGCCCTTCATCAAACAAATTGTGACTCACCAGCAACGACTAGAGTTGTTCCCACGAATGAATCAATGATGTTGCTGAATTTGGGATTGAGTTCCCCAAGTCCCCTGGAGACAATTCGGCAGATGCATGTGGCAATGCACTCGACGAATGCCCCGATGATGACGGGTACCTGGAGGTCAGTGGTGCAATCCTCGAAGGCCCTGTTCTTGTGGGTGGGAACGATCTCCAGGGCCCAGAGGACCTGGATGTACCTGAAGACAACGAGACCGCCGACGAGCTCCGCCCAGATGAGGAGGAAAGCCTCTCGCAGGGACTTTTTACTCTCCACCAAGTCCTCCAGGTGGGTGTACGGACACGCGGTGGCGTCCTCCCAGTTCAGGGACCACCAGACGGTCAAGACGAAGAGGTAGATCGCGTACATTGACACTCCCCAGTTGTCAGCGACTGGATAAAAATACATGGGTATTTCATATTCTGGATATTTCAGAATATCATTTTTAATTCGTTTTTGGAATTTGAAATTTTTGAAAAAGTATCAGGGGAGCATGAGAATCCAGGAGGTATTCGTTGAATTTGAAAAATTCAAATTTTTTAAAAAAGTTTCAGGGGAGCATGAAAATCAAGGAGCTATTCACGGAAATTTGAAAATTTAAAATTTTTTAAAAAGTATCAGGGGAGCATAAAATTCGAGGAGGTATTCCCTGAAATTGAAAAACTCGAAATTTTCAGAAAAATATCAGGGCAGCATGAAAATCGAGGCGCTATTCACGGAAATTTGAAAATTCAAAATTTTTTAAAAAGTATCAGGGGAGCATGAGATTAGAGGAGGTATTCACTGAAATTGAAAAATTCGAAATTTAAAAAAAAGTATCAGGGGAGCATGAGAATCGAGGAGTTATTCACTGAAATTGAAAAATTCGAAATTTTAAAAAAAGTATCAGGGGAGCATGAGAATCGAGGAGTTATTCACTGAAATTGAAAAATTCAAAATTTCCAAAAAAGTATCAGGGGAACATGAACATCGAGGAGCTATTCACGGAAATTCAAAAATGCAAAATTTTTTAAAAAGTATCAGGGGAGCATGAGAATCGAGGAGGTATTCACGGAAATTCAAAAATGCAAAATTTTTTAAAAAGTATCAGGGGAGCATGAGAATCGAGGAGGTATCTACTGAAATTGAAAAATTTTAAATTTTCAGAAAATAAAATTCGCCCAGTGGTCCCTCCGACAGCGGGATTGCTACTGAGGGCAGTTACCGAGTCGGCTGACGGGCAGACCCCCCACCATTGGGTGCGACCCCCTCTTTCTTTTGGGGTGAGGTACTACCCCGCCTATGGGGTCACTCAAACCCCCAGAACTGAGCTGCTCAGTGGGGGTGAGGTGGGGTGGGGTGGGCCCAATGGTGGGGTGTTTGCCCTCAGTAGCAGTCCCGCTGTGAGGGAGACCAGTGAACCGGGTGAGTTTTATTTTCTGTGTTACGAAATTGGTATTCACTGAAATTGAAAAATGAAAAATTTTCAAAAAAGTATCAGAGGAGCATAAAAATGGAGGAGGTATTCCCTGAAATTTGAAATTTCGAAATTTTTCGAAATGTATCAGGGGAACATGAAAATAAAGGAGGTATTTACTGAAATTTGAAAATTCAAAATTTTTTTAAAAGTATCAGGAGAGCATGACAATTGAGGAGGTATTCACTGAAATTGAAAAATTCGAAATTTTCAAAAAAGTATCAGGGGGACATGAGAATCGAGGGGGTATTCACTGAAATTGAAAAATTCGAAATTTTTGAAAAAGTATCAGGGGAGCATGACAATCGAGGAGGTATTCACTGAAATTGAAAAATTCGAAATTTTCAAAAAAGTATCAGGGGAGCATGAACATCGAGGAGTTATTCACGGGAATTTGAAAATTCAAAATTTTTAAAAAAGTATCAGGGGAGCATGAGAATCGAGGGGGTATTCACTGAAATTGAAAAATTCGAAATTTTCAAAAAAGTATCAGGGGAGCATGAGAATCGAGGGGGTATTCACTGAAATTGAAAAATTCGAAATTTTCAAAAAAGTATCAGGGGAGCATGAACATCGAGGAGGTATTCACTGAAATTGAAAAATGCGAAAAGTATCAAGGGAATAGTTTTCTGTCTGTAGTAGCTCACTATCCTAGTGAAGCTAAAACAATTGATTGGACGAGAAAAATTGATGAATCAATGAAGGATTGGTTGGACAAATCTCATTGCCCTTTCTAATTACTTATGATCAGTTCGAAGCACGCTCCGCATAACTCAGCAGTGGCAATCCCCTCTAGAAACAAGTCCCGCAAGAATGGCCGCTGTGTGTAGTATTTCACGTATTTCCTCGCCCAATATGCAATTAGGCTCGTCAGAATGATGTACAGGGTTGAGACCACCAGAGCGAATATTGATGCAGTCATGGCTCACCAATTATTTCTATTCAATTTCTCCAGAATATCTATAATTATACCTGTAATTTACTGAACCGAAAAATTAACACGAAAAAAATCGTTGAAATTACAAAAACAATTCTTTTTACTTGTTTTACAATTTTTTAATTAATGACATGTAAATTGATACATTTTTTCGATAGAATTATAAAGAAAATAATTAAACAATTATTAAAGAATTATTCAAATTATTTTTATCAACAACGAATTATTCAGTATATGAATAGAAAATATAAAATATTTTCTCCTTCACGGAAAAACATTTCGAAATCACTCAAATTTGGTTTATGATCGACAATATCTCGTTCATTACTGCAAGGCCACATTGATGTAACAAAATAACTACAATTGCCTCAAGAGACGCCTTTTCCGTCCTACGAATACCGAAAGTTACGGGATAATAAAGAAAATAAAATTAAAATACCCACAAAAAAAAACACTCAAACGATGCCGCAAAATTATTATTAATTTATTCTCGGCGAGGAATTTTTATTTATAAATATTTTTCCACCTTTTTTCAGCGGTAAATTAATCGTTAATTGATTTTACATGGATATGAATTATTTACTCACTGAGTTCAGATGACGTATCCACGAAAAAATTATAAAACTCCACTCGACCCAAACAGAAACCTCAACTCACGAATTAAATCCCATTTTAACATTATTTCCATTATGACGATGACACTGCGATGCTGGGAGACTCTTGGCAAGGTTCGAGGGCACTTCTACCCAAATATAACTGCTGCAGCTCTTTAAATAGCCACTAAAAATTTTCAGCGGTCAATTATGTAGAAATAATATTCAATTGAATTGAATTCGAATAATGGAAAATTTTTTTTCACACGGGCTTGTACTTTTTGTAATTGTTGCAATCGCTGGAACTCAGGTCTTGTATTTTTTGATACGAGAAAAAATTATGACCGAAAAAATCGAAAAATGCATTTTTTTATAGTCTACATATGCGACAATGAAAAAAATTTTTTTTTCGCAGTTTATTTTTCCCTTAGTCTTCGGGTTATTAATAAAAATGTCGGCGTTGCATTAATGACAAAACAAATGATTTTATTGAGAAGATTGGATCTTAATGATTTTATTCAACTTATCAAGTAGCTAACTACATACTTTGTTACATCGGTAAAACGAATTCCCTCGATACATCATCATCATCCGCACTTATTCTCAATTGTATCCTTCATTAAGTTTAAGAATGCTCTGACTAAATGATTCTTCTTTATATAAAAAAATGGTAATGAAAACAAATGTTTACTTTTTTTATTAATTATTAATTATTTACAGGAATCATTGTCTCCCTTGTGCTTCTTAGCTGAAACTTCACTAGTTTGGCTGGGTGATTCTCGTATCAGCCTAGGAATTCTTTTCGTTCGTAGAAATGACATTTGGGGAGTTCCTGTTAATCTGCAAAAACGAAAAAAAGCTGTAAGTTCTCGTCAAATTAATAAAAAATGAAATTAAAACAATACAGTTAAAAACCTTAAATAAAAAATTTTCAAAACTAAAACTATACGAAAAATTTATATTTTCCAAAATCCATCGTGCCCCACAACATCCGAAAAATTTACCATCGGTTGCTAAATTCCCCTCCATAACCTCACAATTTTATTTCCCGCCAAAATATTTAAAAAATCGACATAACCTAGAAAACTTACTTGGCCTTATCAACCCCACTAATCGTCAACTCAACATTTCCATCAGAATTGACAACGCCAGCAGCAGGCACGAGTACATAAGTAGTAGTAGTAGTCTTCTCCTCCTTCTCCTTCTCCTTCTCCTCCTCCTTGACCCTCTTCTCCTCTTTCTTCTCGGCTTCAGTTCTGGGCCTGAGTTTACCCTCAATCGTTGGAAACTGAACAACAGGCAGTACAATATTCCTATCCCCCTTTCCCTCAAGCATCAATTTAACCACAAGTTTTGAAATATCCTCCCTCTTCCTAGTGACAACAATCTCCTCAAACCAATTTTTCAGAGTCTTTATGGGCAATCTGTAATCCTTAATGGGAGTCCCAAAGAAGGCCTCGACATACTGCAGAACATAGAGTCCACAATCGGTGAAATTTGATTGCTGAGGTACTTTGGGACATGCGCCTTTGATGGTATCCCTGGAGAATATCTTCTCTTTTCCCATTTTCGCCTGATACTCACAACTGAGATAATCCCTGAGAGTAGCAACGACTCTAGCCCTCCCAGGTCCAGCCAGCGAGTCAAATATCAGAATACATGGAATATGATGGACCTCATCAAGCTCTTCCTTCACCTCCTCCTTTACCTCAATTTTCACCCTCTCCTCGCCCTTATCATCCTCCTCCTTGCCCTCCTCATCACTAGTCTCCATGAGCTCCTCATCATCACCCTCAGCCTCATCACGCTCACTGAGATCGTCAGCAGGATCGATAGTGATAGTTGTTGCCTCTGTGGTAACAGGTGTAATCGTCGTACTGCCAATGGTCATACTCTGTAATTTGACCTTGTCACCCTTCGCAGGCCCTTCTCCCACCCTCTTCTTATCCTTCTCAACCTTAACAGGTGCTTTTGGAGGACTAACAACACCGACAAGCCCTGGGAAGCAGATGATCGCCAAAAACCAGTGAGCGTGTTCATTGATAGGTATTACAACGAAGTCCTTCTCAAATATATTCACGTTTTTCGTCCACTTCTGCACCCTGGCGTGTCTCTTAACAGCCGGTGACACATTGACACTGTCACCGGATTGCGTCAGCGATGTCAATCTCTTGTAGAAATACGAGCTGAATACGTGAGTTCTGCTTGCGTCCTCATCAGACAGCCTCTCCAGGGTGAGATACTTCAGATAAAAATCAATAATTGCGTCATTGAGAAATTGATCCTCACCGAGACAGGCGTAGTCCTCGGTATTGAGGGCTATTCCACCTTTAGCTGGTGGTGGTGGATACACTGTGATCTTCTCGACAATCCCATTGGTACCTCCGGTTGTCGACACTCTTCTGGTGTTCTGTACGTTGTCCTTGGGTGACGCCTTCATCAGAATATCATTAGCTTCCTTCGAATTCAACTCCTCGCACAGATTATTCTGCATGAAAAGCTGCTTGAGAACCACCCTTGACTCCTCTGATATCTTCTCTGGGAGGAGAGTGATACGTTTGTGGGTGTGATCCTTGCCTGCTGGATCGTAATATGCACCAAGGGGATCCTGCATACCCAGAACACCACGTATTTGCTCACCGGATTTTGTCGATGTATAGAAGAACAGCACTGGCATTGCCTTGCCAAAATGAATCAGTACTTTGACAATCGATGATATTTTCACGTGAATGGAGACGTTTTTCTTTTCGTCTTCTAGGAGCGGCACGGAGAGTATCAGACCTGATGAATTCATTATTACTTTCTCACGGGGAACGTACTTGTAGGATCCTATTCTCACTGTTCTGCAGGACAATGACGTGCTGATGACGCTTGTCATGTTGCCCAATGTGCTGCTGTCATCCAGAGATGTATCTGATGGTTTCAAAGTGTTCGTGATGATAGGCTCTTTGTCGGAGAGCAACGGCAGATCTTCAGTGTTCGAGTTCTTACTGATGAGTAGATGTGATGTCTTCAGGCTGTCATTCTTCATCGACTTCTTGCTGGAATTGTCCTCTTCATCATCAGATGAAAGGGTCAGGCATTCCGGCTCCTTGAAAGGTTTCGCCTTGGAGTTTGTTGGCTTTGTTATCCGAAACTTTGGTTTCTTCATGTCCTTCGTTACAGCTTCGGGTTTTTTTCTGGAGTAAAAGCTATCGGTTGATATTACACTTTCTCTCTTCTGGCTCATTACCATTGGAACTGTTTTCGGGTTGTCTGGTATTTTTGTCTTGCATCTGGCGCATCTGTTGAAGTCCATGGAGCAGCAGCCGCAGTGGGCACAGACTGCCAGTTGATTGTCAACGAATTTACGATCTTCGGTAGAGAAATTGGACTCGTCTGGGCTGGCCACCCCCTGGGAACAGTCGGAGGTGGCATATTCATTCATACTGTCGTCAGGAGTGTCATTATCCCCTACCATCGAGATTACGCCTCCTTCGCCACTTTCGACGATGTAGTTTATGTGGAGAATCGGGTCTTTCACGAGGGAAACTGTGGTTTCACCTGTGGACACCGATCATTATGTTGTGACAATCATCGCTCCAGAGGAAGAGGAATCATTTACATTCAGGGTAAAATCATGAGTGACGTCAAAGGAAAAATTGAGTGGGAAACACATAATTCGTGTAATAAATGTAAAAGATTACAAAATTAATATTATTTTTTATGTGAGTAAAATATTGGAGGTCGAGCAATACTAAAAAGTATCCTAATCAAATAATCCATATTTAGGAAAAATTGAACAAGAAAATATTTTATGTTGAACCATGATTAGATCACAGAATGGTACAGCTACTTGTTAATTGTAAAAAATCTGACGACATACCATTCGGAGGAATGTTCGCCTGCTCCAATAAATCCTGAACAGTGCATTCCTCGTTAGGTATGTCAAAAGTGATCAACCGTTGCTCCCCCGTTGGCAAAACCACCAGCATCTTAGCGGTATTCCCCTTGATCTGCTCTTGAACAATAGTCTGTTGGGGATTTGTGATGGTCTGTTGCAGATAGGCTATCGACTCCGACCCAGCGTCGGTGTCGGTTGAATTATGAAGATCTAGAGTCGATCCATCGATCTCCATCTGCTCAGGTGGTGATTCCATCTGCTTATGTTGTGGTCTAGGAGGTGGAGATTTTTGTGGAGTGAGGATTGGTTTTGGTGGGGTGGGAGTGGACTGAGAGGATTTTCCCTGGCAACTTCTAGCATGTTTTATTCTCTCGCAGAGAAAACCCATGTCGGCGTAGTTACCCAGGGTGTGAGCGCCCTTGTTGATTACATTTTTCGGGGTGGTGGTGGGTGGTTTGTGGAGGGGAGAACTTTTGGGAATTTGAGTGGGAACTTTTGGATTGGTCAGGGCTTGTGGCAAGGACTTTAGGGCCTTCTGGGGATCTGGATGAATTGGGGAACGGGGTGAGGGCTTAGGCGGAAGAATTTTGGGACGTACCAGGGATGGCATTTGCTGGGGTGTCTTGGCTTTTAGGGGACGTTTTGACGTTGATTGGGGGGTCGTCTGGGGCTTCTGCGGGGGCTGGGGCTTTGGCGACATCTTTGAAGGATCGGAGATTGTCACCCACTGGACCTGGGGGTCATTGGGGTTTTTAGTGTCCGTTATTAGAAAATTTGAGGTCTCGGGGGAGGTTGTCGGCTTTAGGGGTGGGGGGAAGGAAACGTGGTCCTCTGTGTTTATTATGTAGACGTTTTGTCTGGAATTAAGATTTTATTTTTTACTCTTCAATGGAGTGTTATTACTCGCGAATGCTTAAAAATTTTTTTAATACATCTTAAAATGTCTTTTATATTTATTCTTTATCACTTTTGTAAATATTGGAATTGGCTGTTTTTATTTACAGTGTTTCGGTAGCTCCTCGTACAACCAGCGTTTGTACCATTTTTTTTTTTTTTTTCAAAAACACCTATTTTGATACATCTTCAAATCGAATGAACAAGAAAATAAAAAAAAGAAGTCCTACCCAGTAAAACTTCTAGGACATTCTCTCCAGAATTATAATAACAATAATAAACAGTGAATAATGAAATGAGAACATTTTCAAATAAAAATAAAAATTCATAATTAATTCATGAAATTCAATGATTCATAATTAATTCATGAAATTCAATAATTCAAAGATGCTGAATTTCTCAAAGAAATTATGGCGAAAAAATTATGCGAAAAAAAATAAATATCCCGATCACGGATGGCTGAAAAATAAGATACGAAAGGATTTCTCCTCCGAGAAGTGCAAGCTGGAGTAGAAAAAAATCCTGATACTTTGAGAGTAGTGAAATAAGAATGAAATACCTCTGATCAATTTGTCCCTGCGACTCTTCACCAGTCTGTGTGCATATATGATCTCTATTCTGTACAGCCGGTGTATACGTCACAAATCTCGTACCCCCATTGACACAATTATTAAGATCCTGCACAACAAATCGTATATTTCCATCGACAGTGCAGTATTGTTGTCCATCGTCAATCACTATTGGTACACCGTTTTCAGCAACCAAATTATAATACTGTGCCATATTATAACAACCAACACAATAATCAGGTGTCTTTACAGTTTAAGTTGTATCACATTCACACAACACCATAAGATCATCCTCCATTCGTCTATTTATCCGATGACAGTCGTTGATCTTCTTGTTTTTAAATTATCCCAGGCTCTCATGCACTCCCGAGTCATCAAAAAATCACCTGCAATGGAAAAACATTGTCACTTTGATGATGCAATAATCAATAAAGTGGAATATATATGATGAGTGATGAAAATACTCTTCGCTCCATTTTTTGATTTCTTCCGATTTTGGAAAATGTATTTTTCTCAAAAAAAAATCATTTATACCCCAAGAACTAATTAAATCCCCGTCTCCACTGAGGGAATCCCTCAATTTTCATTCTCACCCTCCAGACGCCTTCGAGACCAAATAATCCCTCGCAAAAATTTTTCATCAATACCTCCCCCTCGCCCCCCAAAACCTCAAAATTCCATTTGAACCCCAAAAACCACTGGCCAAATCCCTAACCTAAAACCCAGACGTTTCTCAAAGACAGCGATAAAAAATCCAATAAAACCCCCCATCAACCCCCAACCCCCAAAAACGCCCTACACCCTTACAAAAACAAAAAGCCCCCCGGAAAAACCGTAAAAACAAAAAAAAAACGGAATAATGCGAATAAATCCTAAAACCTCGGAACTACCCCCAAAAAAAATGCAAAATACCCCACACCCCCTCCGCTCCCAGTCACTCCAATGAATTGGTGAAAATAATGGAAAAAGATCCTGAAGGCGTATGCAACATTGAAAAATAATACAAACCGGAATAATCGAAGCGAGTGAAGAGGACGGAGTGGAGTATTTCGTTACCCAGTGTTAATTCGACTGATTGAGTAATTCGTAATTACCTTCAATAACTCGTGGATTGTGTCCCCCAGCTGTCTAATTATCCGTTTATTTTAGCGGATGGATTGTCTGGGGGAAGTTAGTTTAGGGTAAATAACAACTGGCCTATCGCCATTTTACGGGTATTGAGGTGATGTACAAATGGGACTGGGGGCTTTGACTGTTGAGACACAACTGCGCCACCCAATGGATGCCTTCACTCCGTCACTACCTTCCACAGCTATTTTTTATACTCCAATCATTCATTAATCTCACTCTTTCCCCTTTATTTCTATTTTTTTAACAACTTTTTTTTATCTCTGGGGAAGGGATTTACGCGATATCCCGTGGGATTTCGATATCTGGTGAGATGAGATCACGAACGCGACCACGTGTTGGAGTGACGGGAAGCCCGCGAAATATTTGAATTTTTTGCCGCGGTGACATCTGGAGGGAGGTCGCCCGTTTTTCCACCGATTTTTCAGTTTTTCCGGGGCCGGTGGGTGGAAAACGCGGGATTCGCGATTTCATCGGTTTTTTGAAGATGATTTTGCGGTTTTTTGAGGAATTTCGAATGGTTTTAATTGGGATTTAACGAGGGGGTGGGGGTTTTCGGGTTTTTTGGGTTTTGGGGTGCGGGTCGATCCCGAGGGGCCGATGGGGATCCCTCTGGGAGTGGGAAGCATGTGACGTTTAATTTTTAAAAATTGTTTATTGATTTTCTCTTGAGTGTCCGGCGATTCATCAATTTCGGGTTTCAGGTTTTGCGGAAACCGGGGGTTTTGAGTCTTTCTTTTTAATTTTTGAGAGGGGATTTTTTTTTTGGTTAGATTGAGAGGACACCCACGTGGTTCGGGAGGGCCGGAAAAGACGGGAAATTTTTTGAATTCCGAATGAGCGACATCTCCCGTTGAATTCCCGAATTTTTAACATTTTGATTCAGATGATCGATTTTATGCTGTCGGTACTGAGTTACCGGTCATTTCGTGAAGTTTCAGGTTGTGATGCAAGTGTTTGATTGAAGTATCGAGAATGTGGTGCAGTTCGCCAGACTTTAAAGAGAGCGATTAATCAGCGAATAAAGTTGGGGTTCTAATAATTCCGGTCTATACACATTTCGAAATACCTGCAGATTTACGTAATTGAAGGCTGATCATCAATTATCCAGGGTAATTATCATTTTTTGATATTCAGGAACCGTTAACCTAATTTTTCCCATGTGACAGATTTCAAACTCCGAAAAACTCTCGAAAAATCTCAGCTTCGAAGTTATTCTCACCCTTACAAAAAGAAAGAAAGCAATCACCGAGATTATTTTCAAGTCGTATTTCCTCAGGTTCTTGGAGAGTTTCATACATAAAAATTCATTCCCTCTTTCTAGATGTCTGTGGTCTCCACTCGTTCCACCAGCCTCTCGTCGATCCTGACGACTTCCGGCCACCGCGCAAAACAACGAGAAAAATGGTCCAGAGTAGTTTTCGTTCCCCCCAAGGACCTGAAGAAGACTCTCGTGAATTACGAGACCGGTGCGGACAGAAAGAGCTACGATGCCCTCATCTGCATGATCCGAGATGCTGACATAGGTGATAACGATTTGATTGATCTATTAAATGAGATTCGTCAGTGTATTTCTTTCTTGGGACCGAATCACAAGCTCCTGGTGGAGGTTATCCTCAATATCTCCTGGACCACCAGGTGTGAGGAAGCCGCTGAGGCATACAAATCCTTCTTGGAGGATCTCGTGTGCGTTCACATTTATCACTGCAAAATTGTCATCGAGAGGCTCGTCACCGAGTTCAAACCGTTGGAACGTTCCACCTCTCGCCTCCAAGCCACCCCCTGGGAGAACAGCATCCCCTCGCCAGAGGACTCAACACGTCTGACTCACCTCCACAATGTCCTATCAAAAATCCTGAAAATCGTGCCAATGTCTTCAAATCTTCTCCTGCAGTCCCTCACCACACGATTCCCCTTCTTCAAGGCCCCAACCCACAACCACGAAGTGTACATTCACTCTCTCCTCCACATAATCTCCTACGCCCCTGACTTACGAGGTGAAATTCTCTCCCTGATAATCAACCGCCTCCTGGTGATCGACGTGAACGCCCCACGATCAGAGATCGAAGAGTACAACGATGAGAACGACGAGGACGAGGAGGTGTTTAAGATCGACGAGGCAGGAATTGAAAAATCGAGAAAAGAGGAGGTCCACCCGATAGGTCACACCCTGGACGTGTGCATGGGAATGATTTTGAAATTTGTCGAGGAGACGTGTTATCCTGGAGGTGTCCTAGATCCTGAGGGAGTCAAGGGTATTTATTTTCATCTTCTCGATGTGTTTGAGAAAAATATTCTCCCCACGTATGCCAGCCACCACGTGCAGTTCATTTGGTTCTACTTGTGCAGCTTCAAGAGATCCATTGTGGAGGCATTCGTCAACTGGCTGTGGGGAAGAGTCAGCAGTCCTAATGTTGCACCAGTGCTGAGACAATCCGCTGTGTGCTATTTGGCTAGTTTAGTGGCTAGGGGTAGTTTTGTCCCTATCAGTCTCATCACGAGGGTCATCGAGGAGATGTCAACGTGGATTCACAGTTACATATCAACTCAGGACAGTCTAGAATGTGCTAACAGTGATGTAAGAATTCACACGGTCTTCTATGCTATTTGTCAGGCGTTATTTTATGTGATTGCCTTTAGGCACAAGGACCTAGTGGATGTCAAGAAAAATCTGCTGTTCCTCCAGAGTCTCAATCTCACTAAAATGGTCACGTGTAAACTCAATCCCCTCAGGATGTGTGTACCTGTTGTTGTACAACATTTTGCAGCTGTCACGAGGACCTATCAGCTTGCCTATTGTTATACTGTCATGGAGCACAATGCCAGGTCGAATCTTCCAGTTGTTGAGACGTCTAATCGTCTCACCGCGTGGTTAGACACTTTTTTTCCTTTTGATCCGTACGTTTTACCCAACAGCTCAAGCAGAATAAGTCCGATTTACCTGCAGTACCGGGGCACTCTCAATCTCGATGCTGAGGAGAAGCTGGAGAAACTGGAGGAGGAGAATGACGAGGACGATTTCATGGATGTGTCATTTTCTCACAGTGATACCAAGAATCATCTGGACAAATTTTCGTACAGCACATCCCCAGGATTTATTCACCACTGAGGATGGCAGATTGCGATCAATCGGTTTGATCGATCTCGTTGCGTAATTAATTTTCAGGATTAATTGTTCCCAGGGGATAAGAATGAGAAAAATCTCATTGGAGTGGTGAGGAAATTAATAATTGGCGAGTCATCAATTATTTTTCGGCAGTAACTGCAATTATGACAATTATTCTAGAGATCATTGCCGATATTCGTGAGTGCAATTAATGAAGAGTATTGCATATTTATTACGGATATATGAATGTAGAGTATTTAATACCGATTGTCATGAATAAATGAATTTTTCTTTCATTAATATAAAATTGATTCATTTATTTAAGTTTATCCATTGGAATGTACAAAATTATGAGTAATCATCGAATGAGTAGCCATCGAGCACGAGATTAGTCATAAATACTAAATAAGCACCTAAATTTTTTATTTGATTAATCAAGATCGTCTGAGGCGTGTAGGTATCGTATTTTTTATACGTGAGATATTCGATATCATGAGTCCCCGATGTGTATCGGTACATCCTCCTGCTGTCTGATGAGACTCCGGAGGGCAACCTCCAAATTCTCCGGGAGGTGATCAAGGAGCATTCGAGGCATCACCGAGAGCTCCATGAACTCCTCGGGCTGCGCCCACCTCATCTCGAATCTTCTCTCACTCCTCTTTCCATCCACCTTGTCATCGAATTTGCATCTTGCCAAATGAAGGATTCTCCCGGCGTTGTAGAGCCTCACCTGGGAGTACCGCCTCCTGGTGACATCGTGCTCGAGTATGAGTGTCTCTCCCTGGCGATTGCCCACACCATCAGCCAGGAGTGGCAAGTGTCCTGGGATTGAGTTGATGGTGTTGCCATTTCTCCATGTTCTGTTCAGATCGCGCTCTGGTACCCCGAAGAGGGCGTATCCGAACCCATTGAGGACTACACGGTATTTCGGTAGCTTGCACGCCTGCAGAATTATCAGGAGACCCGTTCGAAAGTTCTCGATGCTGTCGACACTGAGTCGCATCACCAAATCATCACCCAGACCAATTGTGAAGACAAAGTCTTCGGTGACCTTGAAATTATCGAGGCATTGATTGATTTATTGATTTGATCCAGACAATTTTGGGATGATATAAATTAAAAAAAAAAATTCAGATACCTTTGCAGCTTCTCTACTGAGGAGTCCAGCTGGTGTGGCGAATGCATAGACACGTAAATTGGGATAGCGAGGACGGATGAGGAGGGCCAGAAGTACTGCGAGACCTGCCCCTAGGCTGTGCCCGGTGAGCGTCAGGGAATAATGGGGATACGCCTCGAAGGCCTTCTCGAGGACTTTGTACTGGTTGAGCTGTTTGAGAAGGACTTTTGCCCCAATTATCATGCCACGGTGGGCCATACTGCCCTTCGGCAATCCTGGAGGCTCGAAGGACGCCGAGGCCGCAGCAATGTCTGTAATCAAATCCCTCAGGGATAACGAGCCCCTTATCACAACCGCTATACTGGCCGCTTTATGATCCGCTATCACGCAGAATGGAATCTGAAAAAATTCCGTCATTCGTTGAAGGCTTCAGATGTACCATTCAAAGTGCACATGACTGCGCATGTCTTCCCTGCGCTCTGATCGACTGCGCAGCATCCATCGGGTCTTTTTTATCGCCTGAGTAATACCGGGGTTCCCCCGACTACCAAATATCGTTAACAAGAGCATTGAACTCGGTTTCTTACCTCGCAGAGGTGATTCCTGAAGGACGCGAATAAAATATCCTCCTCCGAGAGCTTTGACAGTTGCTTTACCCCAGCTAAACTGCATAAACAACAATTATCATCCAGGACATTGCGCTGTCGACGAAAACACGCGCAACAGGTCATATTGGGGATTAACTTGCAACAGCCAGTGAAAAAGTGTTGGTACATGACGAACAGCCAACTGTACGAAGCTATCGACAATTTGATATAGTGATGGGCCCATTCCAAGGACATCCATCCTGGCTCGTTAGAGAATAACGTTTTGGCATCTGAAAGAAAAACAATTGGAGGATAAAATAAAATGAATTGTTAACCGTTTCACCCGTTTCCAGTGAATGCTTGAATCCTGAAGATGGGGTCATGGTGAATGAGGTCATCTTCTGGGGGTTTTCTCATTCCACATACCTGCGGTATATTCCGGACGCTCCAGGATATTCAGCCGTCGTAACTCGAGTGTTTCCCTTTTTTGTCTAACACGCAGCAGTACGCAACCAGCCATGACATCCGAGGGAACTAAATCAGTTCCTCTGAACAGAGCGCTCAATAATCCTGGAGAAATTATTGGAGGAAAAATGTGAGGTCATTAACTTGCAGGTGCTCTATCCTTTTCAATTATTCCATTTACTGAGGCTTTCTGTGTTTTTTGTTACGTATTTATTTTATTATTCTCTTTGATAAATGCAATTGCAGTGATAAGACAATTAATCGGATTATTTGTACCGATGGAAATAATTCAATCCGATCATTTGTTTGAAATTAAATTTATGAATTATTGATTAATTCCGTTGTTGTGGACGAAATTGGTTTTAGAGGATAATTATTTTATGGTAAATAGATCTTGCCATTAAATTTCGTCGTTTCATCTGTAATTAATGTGGATGTACCTATGTCTCACCAGCAACATGTTGAAATGTTTCATTGGCGCTCTCGTCCCGCCTCATCCACCAGAACAGCTTGAATCTTCTCAGCCATATCCTGGAGACTTTTCCATGCTCGATCGAGTCCTCGAGGTCCTTATCAGAGCGCGATAATGATCCCAGGGGATCAAATACGAATGCAAGACCCAGAATTGCTAGACCGATCAGCACCCAATCGAAGAATACGAGGGCCTCAATCGTCGTAATTGTGAAATGTTCATTAGTGCATTGCACGTGATCAGTGAGAATCCAGAGAGTACCCAGGACATTCCAGATCATCTCCGGGACCAGCAGGAGAATTCTGAGTGAAACGTGACGAAGAAAAAAATGATATATCTCAAATTATTTTAATGATTTCTTGAAATGTCGGTCACCATGTCAGTTGAATTTTTAATTATGTGAGATTGATCTCAGGTGATTATTTATTATAGATTATTGCTGGTGTTCTGAGAAATAGGTGGACGTGTTTTGATATTATCATTAATGCTCTCTCGTAGTGCAGCTACTCGATATTTCCTCGGGATCTTCACGGTATTCAGCTTGAACTTGTGTGATATTTCGAGAGATTATTCACACCAATTGCGAGATGATGACGTTAATTATTGATTATTAATGTTACGAGGTTTTTCTGAGAAATAGTCACACGTACTCCGGCATGATGATGCCAATTATTCATTATTAGTACCGCGATATTTTCATGTTTATTATGCGATACCGCATGATCATGCTGCACGGTATTATTCCTGAGGTGTTTATGTGGGGCTTTCTATTGATTTTGGCGGGCGATGGTTAGAATTTGAAATTTTCAATGGTGATGACGTGAATTTAAAATGAATTACTTCACTGTCAAGAGCGGCTCGACTAGCCTTCTGGCGTAGGTGTCAACAATAGAACCCCTCGCACTGTGATTGACGATCATGAAGACCAGGATGGTGGCAATTCCTAGGATCACAAGTTCTCCAACTAAAAATACTCGGACTAATTCGCCACCGGTTTTGCATTTCCAGGTCTCGGCGTAATAACGCATGCAGGCAATGCCGAGGAGAACAAACCTGTCGAAAAAAAAATGGATAAATATATTTATACGGGAATGTAATTTGTAATTCCTCTCCGTTACTACGTAATTATTCAACTACTTATTCTCTAATGTTCACTAAAAATCATGAGCGTATGACCCGCGATGAATAAATTAAAAACTCTACAACTTATCGAGTGACTGAGTAAAATGTAAATGTGATGAGCAAAAGCAGGTGATTACTTATAATTTATTTTATTGTCATGATTCAGTGAAATGAACAATTAATTACCAGACGACTCTGATGAATATCTCGAAGAGTCCTGGGTACACTAGGTCGTCAGTAGCCGCTAGCCATTTGCGTCCAAATAATTGTATTGCCGGCATTTTTTAAACTAAAAAACGATTTAAAAATTTTAAAAATTTTATAAATGATAAATCTTTGCGATAAAGTTATCAATTATCATTAAAAATCAGGTGTCCCTTTGTTAGAAATAGTTAATTCATTTTCTTTAATTAAAAACAAATAATACATATGTCTATTTTTGTGTGGGCATGTATTTTAATAATTTTATTCATCACGTGAATTCAGTAGGTAACAATAAAAAAATTATACTAGTACTGAAATAATCGGTTTGAGGAGAGAATTTAAATGGGCATTTTATGATAAATAATTGAGGATGTCTTGAGGGTATTTATTGGGAAAAATGTATAGCATGAGTCAAACTGAAAATCCGACAAATAAAATCCCCAGGAATAAAGCGAAATAAAAATACACAGAATTCCGTGAGCAGTCGTTCCCATGGCGAAACAAAATCTTGAAACCTCATGATTATTCATGCGCGTCAGCATAAACCCTTGTATGATAATAAATAATCCAAGTTTCTACTTAACGATCAATGATGACTTACAGCTCGTGTAATTACGAAAGGAACTCGTAATTCCGATGAAAACATGATTAAACGAGTAATTCTGTGATGTGCTACAATATTTATTGCGCATTCGATAATTATCATAAGACTCATTATCGCATCGAGGAGTACTTAACTATTTTTTTCACTTGTCCGTACATTCTCAGGTTGTTAAACAATTTTACCTTGAGTAAAAATTATGGAGCAGGAATTTTTTGAATTTTGAATCTATAGTGTCTAGTTAATTTAAAATTTTTTTATGTCCGTTCATTCAAAGTGTGAAGGTATGAAGGTGTAAATGTCGTGCTATTGGTTCTTGGATTTTTTTTTTTATGTCTAACAATGTCAATGATCTAACCGAATATTTCAAGGTCTTTAGTTGGCCATGAAAAGAGTGGGAATTCCACGTCATCGGGATGTTTTACGCTGGAATCATTCAATTCTCGTGTTATCTCAGGTGTCATTTTTTGGGTCATGAAGATATCATTGAGAAACCGGACTCCCTAGATTCACTGATCTCCAGTGGTATCACGAGAGAAAGTCCGATAGAAAGTCGCAAGAGACGCGTCATCATCTCGCAATTGCGTCATTTAACCCGATTATTTTTTTTTTTTGCATGATTTTTTGATTATTCAATGGCAATAAATGGGGGTGGGGTTAATGTTTCATTACAATTATTTGAAGCTCATGTTTGGATTTTATTGGAATTGTTTATTGCGGCTTGGTATCAATGAACGTCTTCGTGGAATCAGAAGGATTGCGTATTTTATGGAAATTTGTGGTAATTGACGGTAAATGGTGGCAAATAGTGGAGTGTCATACGATAATTTAATGAATTTTTTTTCTTCACCTGACGACAAAGACATGGGTCTGAAAAAAATCCTTTTTACCCAGCGTTTGCGTCAAACATTTGATCGTTTCTTCTCTCATGTCTTTATTTATCAATTTTCACATCGTGATTTATGGTTTCAAACTCGAAATTTATTACATGAAGAACTGAGAGTTATTGACGTCAATATTTAAATATTCTGTCATAAATTCATTATATTACAAATTAATTACAGTCATTGGTTATTTATGAAGTCATTTTAAATTGAATTAAAAAATATTGTCAGTGTTGATTATTCCATCCCCCAATAAAAAATATAAAAGTATAAAAATTTATTGGAACTCTCTGAATAATTGAAAAATTAATTTTTAATTAAAATTGAGTAATTTTTTGGAAACGGTTTCCGTAGTAATCCGAGTAATTCCTTGAAATCTCGGAATAATTGATTTTTGTGGTACTTGTGAATTTAATTGTTGGGGTAATGATTTTTCTGCAATTTTTCCACAGATAAAATTGATGTAAAAATAAAAAAAACTCACTAAAATAAATGAATTCCTTTTAAATGTCTCTTCACATGATTTCCTGGAGTGTCACACTGGATTTCTCATCACGACTCAATCCCAAGCACTTGGTATCACTTGTTATCACGGTAAGACACAACCCGGGAAACCACTCGAGGATATATTATTTCTTTCCGCCAACAATTGGAATAAAAATAGATAAATAATGAGTGGAATTCAGAGGAACTCGCGCCCACTGTTATTGAAATGATCCGTTACACTCAGCCGGTTTTTCATCGCTATCACCATCGGGGCGTGATAATTACCGGAAGTAACAGAATTTATGCAATCTCTGTATTATACATTTTTTTTCTTCCGCATGAAATTGTTTTTTTCAAGAGAATCTCCCACTTTTCAAGAGAATCTTCCAACACTTCACATTATTTTGGGGATTTCCAGCGAGCCTTCACTCTCTGGAAAAACAAAAAATCAAATTGATCCGAAGAAATAATTTTTTTCGGTATTAGTCAGTTAATATAATGTTTTTTTATTTTGTTATTTTATTTCCGCAGGTGGAAGCTGTAAAAAATTGATTAAGACAGGGAGTACTGGATAAATATAAATGCCGATTGTTAATGCTTTTGTTATTAATTATCTGGTGATTATCGGACGTTTCTCGTTACGAATGTGAAACAACGAAATTGGAATTTTTGTTATTGAATAAATTTTTTAAATACTTTTTTCAGGTACATTAAGATTAAAATTGAAGTTTTATTTTTTATCGGAACAAAATGGTTTATGGTGATAGTTTAAAATTGTATTATTGATGTATATTTTGGATAATAGAATGAGGAATATTTACACTTATCGGTGAGAAATGGGAGTGTTGTCGATGCAAATGCGTCGACAGGACAAAGTGAACTGGAGAGAGAGGCGATTTTCTTTGGTGACCGGTACCTGAGTGCCTTCGAGTGAACGGGATATTCCTCTAGTCCCCTCCAACCTCATCACAATCCCAGTAACAAGGCAAAAATCCCCACCGGGTCAATCGAAAATTGCATTCTCATTTTTCGTATGGGCTCTGGAGTCGGTGTCTCATATTCCCACTGATCCCTATCAGCAGAACCTGTTCACCTTGTCCACTCGCTCCAAACACTCACTTCATCATTTTCGTTGCATTCCTTTTTCACCTGGAAAAACCGGACCCACCGTCATCCCGCAAAATTATTCTTCCATTGTAAAATGCCAGAATATCACATTCTCCCATCTTATGAATGTTTAAAAATATTTCAATTCACGAATCGCATGTTTTTTCATTTTTCTAACAATCAGTTTTTTTCCTGATTTAATATTTTAATGGATTTATAATAAATTTAGGGTAAAAGAAAATTAAATGTGTCATGAATTCCTGAAATTATCGTGTGTCAGTCGAGAAAAAAATTTGCCAACTTTTCACTGCATTCACATCGACAGTAAATTCTTTATTTTCAATTAAAAATCTATTTTGTTATGAAATATTAGTGATTATTCACTGAATTATGCCAGTGATTGATTTAAAAAAATGAATCGGTGCAGAAGAAAATGGAAATAAGAATAAACGTCATCGTGTGTCGCTCCACGTTAACCAAGATCTAGTTTGAAACCAGTTATTGAATGAATAATTAATTAATTAATCAATTAGAGGAATGAATGGATGTGACTATTTTTTATTGATTCAAATATTCAATAATCCACGATTGAGATGAATTTAAAATTAACAACTGATTAAATATGTCATTAAGGAGTCCCGATGACTCGACCGATTTCGCTGAAATTTCAGATGCACGTGAATAAATCGGAATTAATTATTGTTTTTCATCGGACTCTTAACTGATCGGAAGATCCAGGAATTATTCGCGTGTTTTCTCGGATAGAATCACCGACTCGATAGATTTTAATTGATTCTGAATAAATTTTGTACTGGATAACCTTTTTTGCAAGCCTTGGGAAGAAAGAGGTCGATCAAGATGGTTTATTTAAGGTCGTTCTACGCACATGGATTTTTTTTTTGCAAGTAAGAAGAATTCCTCCGTGCATAGAAGTCTTCCAAGAGGAAAGGGATATGCGCCTTTTTGAAAATTTATCGTGTAGTGGAAATTTTTATTTGAATTTCGTCGCGTTTAATTATGGAAGATCTTCAATTCTCCTGTTATCCTGGTAGAAATTTGAGTAAATTGGAGTTTTTTAAAAGGGTCACAGAAAATGTGAGGAGGTACTCGGTAATTACATTTTTTTCATTGGTCATTTAATTTTTGCACGTAAGAAATTTTTTCCTGTTTGGGAATTATTACCGATAATTGATAATCCTTTTTTTCCGCAGCCGATAACTTTTCATTCTTAAATCGCCGGGTATTATTTACCGATAAAGATAAAAATTGATCGGTAATTTCCATCAGTCGGTAAATTGCCAATGGAGTACGTATAAAAATTACTCTATGATTTCATCCCCAGATGACGACATAGTGTTATTTAAACTCTTTTTCTTTTTTATTCAAATCATCCCCAAAAAAATAATAATTAATATTCACTCACTTTAAACTCTGAAAAATAAACAAAGTAAAAATAATATTTCATCAATACAAATTCAATATCCGGAATCGATAAAAATTGATCGAGCCTCAATGATCGATAATCACCCGTACTCCAACAATCCAATTTTTTAAAAATTCCTCAACTCCAAAAAATCTCAAAAATTAATCCTAATAAATCCTAATTAATCCAAATAAATCAATAAATTCAATTAAATAATTAAAACGTAAAACCCTTTCCCACCCTCAATTACCGGAATTACGCTCAACCCCATCCCGAAAATTCCAATCATCCCGAGAACAAATGGTAGTGAAAAAAAAAAAAATTTTTTTTCCAATAATGAAAAAAAGAAATCCTTAATAAACCCCCCATCCCCTAAGACGCGTAATGACGCCCCTGAATCAATATGTGGAGGCACTGAGATATGCATACGAACTAAGACAACCGACCGAGTGAGACAGACCCCAGGATTTCCCCTATCCTGGCCCCCCCTCCCACCGCCCCCTCCACCGCGCCATAACCCGAAAGAGAGAAAATCCATGGAAAATGATACGAGTGGGACTGAGATAAAAAGTAACCAGGAATAAAACGAAAGACTGCGGAGGGCTAAAGCTCCGCGAGTACGAGGGGTTAGGGGGTGGCAGGAGGGGGGGCTGAGCCCCCTCTCACTCCCTATCCCTTGGCATGAGCTTTGAGTAAAGAAGGAGGGGAGAAATTAAAGACGAGGCAGGCACAAAAATAACGACCCACGAGATCCGAGACCAACCACCCCCTTCAGCCCCCTCTCACCCCTATAACCCCTAGATCCCCATCCCCTGCCACCCGATCGTCGCATCTTTTTCCTTCCCGCGTAAAATTCAAAATACCTCTCTCATTCTTCTCTACCTTCTTCTTATTCTTCTTCCACTTCTTATTCACTGTCTTACTCCAACGACTCCTCAATGCAGATCTCTCTTATCTCGTCGTCCAATGGGGTAAGCAAAAGGGGTGGCGGGTGGTGAGGGGATGGGAGAGGGCAAGGGGAACGGATACTCCTGAAGATGAGACGGCGACTGGGGGGGGGAGTGAGGGGGTGCTTGGGAATAATCTTCTACACGCCATAAAACCCGCAGGGCAAAAAGAAACTGTGAATTTCGAGAGAAGCATTTCAGATATATTTTAATTAATTTTAATTGGGGGTGGGGCTCGGGCATATGGGTTAGCGGGAATTGATGTTTTCGGGGGAGGCTTTCGTTTTTGGTTATCGTGGAAATTAATACACTGGTAATTTTACATATATTTTTTATTAATTTTAATTAACGCGAAGTGTGATTAACATATCAATTAACGTATATAATTTATTGTGCAATTATTATTAATATTTGAGACGATTAAATTACGCGCGAATAATTTAGTCAGTGAATATTGGTGATTATTATTATTAGGTAATTAATTATTATCTTTGTAATTATTGATCAGTGATAGGGAGATTTGAGATTGGTGTAATTAATTCTTGAAGTTCAAGTGCACCACTTGAGAATCATTTTGGGGTAGAAAAAATTATAAACAAAATCTCAGATTTTACCCCTCTGAAACTTGCAATTTTCTTCAACCCTCCAACTTCCCCACAGCTACATAATAGCTCGGAAACTGTGTGGACTTGGTGGAGAAAATGATTTGCATTTACATGGTCTATGGTAAATCGAGGATGCATCGGAATGGGGTGATCATAGTGGCAATCGAATATTCACCTTCTATCCATCCACTCATTTCACATGCATCCGAAACTAACTTCAACCCTCTAAAAATATTTATCACAATATCTTCGATTTTTTCTACCCCATTCCACCCCAATTACCCATTCTATCTCAAATATTTCCTCAAACTTCACAAAATTTTTTCTCTCACATTCACGATTTTTTTATATCTCCTCAAAATTGTAAAAAAAAATATGACGACCAAAAAAAAATTGTCACATTTCGAATTAACACGAAATTATTCTTCAAATTTTTTCTCTCACACATTCACGATTTTTTTATATCTCCTCAAAATTGTAAAAAAAAATATTACGGCCAAAAAAAAATTGTGACATTTTGAATTGACAGTAAATTTGTATTTTGACTAGATAAAATAGAAATTTTCGGGGTAGACGAGTTTATTTGTATCTAGTGTCTTGGTATCGATTGCCCATGGGTTTTTAGTAGTCGAAAGGTAACAAGAGGGGGTGGTGGGTGAAGAGAGGGCGAGGGTGGGTGGGTTGAGAGGTGGAAAGGGACATAGCAGAGATTAATTAACGGGGCATGGCACAACGATATGGTCTGTCGTGCAACACGACGATTTTGTCGGGTAAGGACGATGAGGGGGGGGTGAAATCGGGGTGAGAGGGTACACCCCCTTTTCAATGTTTCTCGCGTGTGTGATACACAGCGTATGCGAGAAGACAATGAGATATATCGAAGACGTGGTGTGGGGGAATCGATAGTCATCTACGATAGGGCTTTTTGTTCCAAAAATAATCTACATATCAGAGTGTGTGGCTCATACAAGGAAAAACATTCGTCATAATTACGGACGTAATCGAGGTTTCACGCAATTCAGGGGTGAATATTTATCGAAACTGGAATTACTCGTAACCAAATTTAAATACGGGGGTGATTAATTAAATATTTTATTAAAAATAAATAACATGGACATTCTTTTGAGAAATTTCCTTTTCATTTCAGAATATTTTAATTCTTCCCTTTAAGGAGTGATGTATCATATTGGACGAAATAAAAATAATTTTTTTGTGTGAAAATAAAAATTTCAACGTGTTGGATATAATAAAAAAATTAATTCACAGTCATAATTGCTACGTTATCGAGTGAAAAAAAAATATTACTACCCCGTTTCCCCGCCGCACCGCGCCATCGCTAATTAATCTGCCCGCGTAAAAAAAAAAATCCGTGCGCAATCGATAACGAAGAGACATAAGTGTCCGAGCGTCTCACGTGTGTCTTACCGACAGGCCTTGCGGTCATATACTCCCCCCTCCCCCCCATACCACCCACCACCCAGTGGAGGGGAACTCATTCCGCTCCTAGGTGTTCGTTAGTTGATCTGAGTAAGAGAGAACCAGCACCCTGAGTAAGAGAGACAGGGACGCCGTAGTCAGGAGCACAAGGAGAAACGAAGGAGATGGCCTCTTTCTCCGCAGAGTTGAAAAAGAAAGATGGCGAGGAGTTGGGAGGATGGGTTCTCATTAAGCAGCGCCCGGGCATCGCCACACGCTGAGGGGTTTTTCAAATAAGAGGGCAGACCAGGGTGGCGGATGGATGGGGAATGGGTGGGTAGTGCAAGAAGGGGGTGGTGGGTAGTTGTAAGAAGGGAGAAAAGGAGAAGAAAAGCGTCGAGACTAAGACACAGCCTTAAAAACGACGTGGAGATGGTAGACCAAGTTGTGGTGGGGGGTAGAGGGCGCCAGAGAGGGTTTGATGGGTTGGGGAAAAAAAAAGAAGAGAAATGCGCGGGAAGAAAAAAAAATTAAGGGTGGAAGGAAGAGGGTCTCGGGGAAGAATTATCAGGGCTCGCGCCCGTCTTACTCTCTCTCTCTCTCTCTTACTCACTCGCTCCTTTAGCCAGTGGGGTACGTGGCAATATGGCCGCCACACTGATGAGTGATGCTCGTAACCCTTACTGCCATCTTCCAAGCTATTCTCCTTTTTTTCCATCCCCCTTCCCCTTTCTTTTCCCTTCGTCTCACTCCCACCCTCCGCCCTCGGATCACTCGTTGGGTTCGAGCTTCTTACGGGATCTCTTACGCACCCCTCTGAATTATTCACGCGCCCTCCAGCATTTTTAAAGCAACCCCATACCACCACCAACGCTGGAGACGTTTTCTTTTTTTACGGTGGGGTTTTTTTTTTTTTTGATTTTTTGAATACATTAGGGGTGTCATATATGCGTCAAATCTCGTAAAAAGTTGGATTTTAAGGGGTTGGAATGTGGCTGAGGGGTGGGTGACGCGAGCTCTTATGGAGGGATGGAGAATTTTGAGGTTAGGAGTGGATTCTCAGGATTAATTGGAGGCGGAATATTTTTCCTTCGAGAGCCCGTTAAGTGCATTATTTACGATGATTTTTTTTGGGATAAACATCAACATCTAATACCATCTCAACTCGCTCCACACCATCACCAGTTGAATTAATAATTCTTCAGTATTCAAAGGACCAAATCCTCTCGAATACCTACGCTCATCAAATTTGAGGTTATGATCATAATTTTGCCCTTAACACACGCATACCCCACCCTCGAAAAGTGCCCTCACACCCCCCCAAAACATAAATCCTCAAAATCCACCATTACCCGGCCCATGCCCCCTCCCCACGCCGACCAATCCTAACCTCCAAAAAAAATTCCCAAAAATCAGTCCCCAGTCCACCTCATGTCGCCATAAATACACTGATTCAAGTTGGTGTATGAAAGCTCGTCGGGTAAAGACGGACAACGGGGTAGAAGAACGAAGAAGGACGGCTGGCGGTAGTGAGTGGGTGGTTGGGTGGTTTTCAGGGGGCGATGAGGGGGTGGTGAGAAAGCGGAGGGGAATGCAAATTAGAAACGCTTGGGCACAACGAGGAAGAGAGAGGGATTGACTAACTCCTGGATGGAAAAGGGCGACAGAAGAGGGGCCGGGGGGGAGCGAAGTAAAATCACTCCGTCTCCCTTCCACCCTTTCTCTCTCGCTCTCTGATGAAGGGATGGAGGGGCCATCGTCCAAGGAGAGAGCTTCGTCTTACGTAAGTAAAGGGGTCCTTTATGTACACGTATTTGTGTGTGTTTCTGGACGGCTTTGTCTTATACCCAACCCCCGGGATGAATGGTGGGTAGGGGGAGGGAAAGGGGGTGGAATTGTAGTATGTATGCAAGCGCACCCCGCATCTCTTCCGCATGCCTCTTGCCCATCGCCATCTTCGTGCCCCCTCTCTCCCCCTGCCCCCCCATGCCCCCCCATCATTCGTGCGTGTCACGCGGCCAAGTGTCCGTTTATATACTGAAATACAACGTTTGCATGGGTATATGTATATGTGTGTGTGTGTGTGCGATCGGGAGCGGCTCTTGTGGGGCCCTATTCGTGTGCATGTATCGATTGCCGGCCAAGCAAAACCTCCCGGAGTGGGT
>NW_011887803.1:628176-641262 GCF_000806365.1 Fopius arisanus | reverse complement strand
GGGGCAAGGAGGTGGGTGGTTGTGGGTGGTTGTGGGTGGTAAGGGGGGCTCTGTGGGTATACGCTTCGTCTTACTTCTCCTTAGATCCCTCGTTTCTCTCCCTCAATGCCTCTCCTAGTAATTATTGTGCCCGGTGGTCTCATGTGTGTAGACTGCCGACGGGGCAGTGGTACTTGGATTGTACGTGGGGTTTTGGTTTGGCCGATGGTGGGGGGGACGCGGTGACTTTGAGGGGTCGACGGGCGGGAGGGGCATTGTTTTGATGCTTTTTTTACTTTATGGGTGTTTTGAAGTTGTTGTGCCTCGGAGAAACTTCTTTTGGGGAGTGGTTTTGGGGGGACTTTCGGACCCCGCGGGACGAGGGTGGGGAGGTGGTGTTGTGTGGACTTTAATAGCCAGAGGATTTGACGTCATGTGAGGGTGAAGCTGGGGCAGAAGCTGGGGCAGGAGCTGGGGGAGGAGGTGGGGTATTTTAGGGGTGTAAAGGACACGACTGGCGGGGGAAGAGGAAATGAGGGAGCGAGCCACTGGCCATACACTGAGAGGCAACCACAAGTCAGACTCCACTGATGCCTAGGACTCTTCCGAGGCAATCAACCCTTCGTCTTTACTACATTACTGGGGTGTCTTTGGAGTCGGTATTTTCGAGAGACGTATAAACCCCACATGGGACTAGCTGCCTCTCGTGCACAGAATTCATCGGTTTTTACTTGAAAAGTGAATTACATACCCAATTTATTCCAGTAAATTCAATTCCCGGTATTTTTATTATTCGAGGGAGTTACGGATTTGATCCTCTTCACTAGTCTCATTGCATATTTTTTCTCGTGACGTGAGGATAATTTTTTTGGCCCGTTATTCTATTTTCACCCCCCTCTGCGGATCGCAGAGAACGTCCAACAATTTTTCTTAAACAAACGACGTCTCGAGGATGAAGAGTCACAGAAAATCTAGCAAAGAGAAAAACAATTCCATCCATAGCCCACTCTTTTGATTATTGAAAAGCCACCAGAGTTTAAAATTCCTTCGTAAAACCAAAAACAACCCCTCAACCCATTAAACCCTCCATTTCCATTATTCCTTTCAATCCCCGAGTCAAAGTGTACTCGTCACGGATCGATCAATTCCTATAATTAATTAGAGAAAAAAGCGGTGAAAAAAAGAGTAAAATAGGAATGAAATCAGAGAACTTGTTGAGCTTGAAAGAGTTGGGAACAGGAACTGAGACGAGGGGGGTAAAAAATAGACGAGTCTTGCGCCGCCGGCGGCTCTTCTATCTCGCTCTCAATTCTTTTCACTTTAATTTTTTTTTTTTTTTTCATTCTAACCCGCTTTTTATTCTACTCCTTTCACTGTGCTGGCCTGTACCCTCCGCCGGGTTCACCTCTTCGGCCATTGAATGAATTAACATTTTTTCGGTCTCCCGATATTCACTTCCTCGGGCTCGTCTTTTTCGTCGTTGGAAAATAATCCACAAGGTACGTAATGTTTCATTATTTCACTTGGAGTCTAGACTATATTTTATCCCTCAATTTTCGCTCGTTCGCGGACTGTAGTAATTCACAAAAATCTCACTCACATCGACGAATTCTTTTTTTTTAATAGAAAATTATCTGATAAGGTTTGATTTTTTAAATGAATCACTAATTAATTTAATATCCGCGAAAAAAAAATGGGAAATAATGTACGACAATGGAAAAACATTTTAAGTCACGTAAACAACTCCATCCATTATTTATATTTCCATTCTCATACGAACTCTTTTTTCCCTCAATTCCCACAGAAAACCAAACGTATAGGTTGACAGCGCCAAAACCTCTACTTTCAACTCACAGTTATACTCCTCTATATTGCTTGTACCTCGTTATCCCCCGTATATACTCGTTATGGGATTGTTAGACTTTCGTATACAATAAACTTTTTTTCTCTCCCCTATTTTTTTTTCTCGTCTTCCTCTTTTTTTTATTCACGTAACCACCTTCGTACGCCAACACGGAGCGCGCGAGTTTGGCTTTCAAAAGCGCACATTTTCCGGTGTGTAGTTATTACTTTTTTTTTTTTTTCTTCTTTTTCGAGCTCTTCCCCGTCAACCCTCAACCCTCAATTTCCATACATGCACTTCTGAATACGCATTAATTTTGCTTGCTGGGTAAATGCTATTTCGCGATGGGTTTGACGCTGAGGGAAATTGTCTTGTATTAGGGGTGTTTATGTGATGACTCTTGACAGGATTCTTGTGATCTTTGCGGTATTCCGTTTGAATGAGTCGAATATTTTAGGGGGTTGTTTCTACTAATCGCCGGATGACGACGGTAATTATTGATTATTGATGTGCGGTATTTCGAGAAATGGTCGGACGTATTTCTGGGGGTGAAGAGAATTATTGATTAGTCTTATGACGATATTTATATTGTTATCGGGGGTGATAACATTTTAGGGGGAGCGATCATTCGGGTGATTACTCAGTTTTAATCTGGTATTGTTTTCACAAGTCCGAGTGAAACATGACCAAAAAAAAAATGGTATAAATATTGTAAATTATTTTAATGATTTCTTTAACGTCGGTCACAATGTCATTTGAATTTTTAATTACGTGAGATTGATCTCAGGTGATTATTCATTTTAGATTATCGCTGGTGTTCTGAGAAATGGACGGATTTTGCGGGATGATCAGGCGAATTGTTGATTATTGTTGTTGGGATGTATTATTATTATTATGAGCGATGATTTATTTGATGATTGAGAGGACTGTTTTGAGGCGATTTGTTATCAGATCAATACCGGACATTGTATTTTTGATAAATCCATAAAAATTTGAAAATTTCACTGATGCTATTATTATTAATGCTCTCTAGTAGAGCAGCTACTCGATATTTTCTCGGGATCTCCACAGGATTCAGCCTGAACGCGTCCAATATTTCCAGAGATTATTCAAACCAATCGCGAGATGATGACTTTAATTATCGATTATAATTATCGATATTGATAGCGCGTGATCACGCCGTCCGGTGTTACCCAGATATTTCTGAGAGATATTATACTAGCTCACGTCCTGTTGAAAAATAAATCAAATTTTCACTCGACTTAATTCCTCACCCCATGAATAAATAACCTCATGTGTCTCTGACGCACCGGATTTAAATGAGTTTATTTAACCCCAGCGCCCATGGACATGAAAAATATATATATTTTTTTCCGGGCGATTAATTAGCCACGCGTAGATCAAGATTAACGGGGAGATTAAACAAAAGGAAGAAAGTCAAAAGAGAGAGTAGGAAAAAAAGCTGAGGAGAAAGTTTAAGGTTCGTGTCGCCCCTCTGCGAAATAAGGGGTGAGTCGGGGGAATTTTTTTTCTCCGTTCTTTATTTTTTTCTTTTTCATTCCTTTTTTTTTTTGTTCAAGAGGAATAAAGAGGGAGAGTTTCTAATATATGCCTGCCGAGAGGCTATAAAAATCAATACCTCAAATTACCGGGCTGTGCTTAATTTTCTACGGGGGTAAAACCAGCCGGCCTACGAATTTCACTTCAACCCCATTCCTGCGATTCCCCGTGTCTCGCTTCGTCTTCTCTCGTAACTGAAGAGAGAAAAAAAAAATTAGAAAAAATTTCTTTCAGTTTTTTTTTCTTGCCCCGGGGCTTCGGGCCTTTTTAAGATCAACAGGACGAGAACAAATGCTCGTATGCATCGTTTACCCACATTTTTTTCTCATCCGAGTTGAAAGATATATATTTTTTTTTTCCCCGAGGAATAAGTGGTACGTGAATGTGAAATAAAATACATACACTTTTTTTTGCGCGCGACCATTTTTTTCAATGAGCTATTTTATGCATGCCCAGAGGACTCCGGGAATTATTTTTTTTTTCCTGTAAAAAAATTATTTATTCATTAACTTATTCAATTTTTTTTTCGAATTACCGTCATTGTAAAAAATGGAATTATTTATGTATCACTTGATTACTTAAATTCCTAAGATAATTTATGAATTAATTATTTAAATTAAATTGAAATTTAATTAAAATGGTTTTTAAAAAATGGGGGGAACAAATAAATAAATTGAAATTCCCTTCCATCCTTGAAATCCAAGTGAAAATCTGGCGCGATATAACAGGATAAGAAATAGATAAAGATAAAACAAGGGATGAGAAAATAACTGACCAGAGACGAGATTGCGCTGGTCATGGCACGCTTTCAGTGCCGGTCACTGTCTTTTCCCTCTTCCTCCGACATTTTTTTTTTCTCCTCCCACGTCTTCTGACTCTCGTTTTCGTTGGGAATGGCCCCAGAGCCAGAAGTGAGAGAGAGAGAGACGACAAGAGGAAAACGGATTACCCACTGGGTAGAGGATCAGCTGGAGTGCGAGAGGGAGGAGAGGGCGATTGAGAAAAGAGGAACGACCCGAGGGGTGGCTGATAAATTGATAGTGGACGAGAGCCACGCGCCCTCCAGACTGGGAGCAAAGTCATGGCCACTAAAGTAGTCTCGACCTCATTTATTTTCATTCGTCGGACTTTAACGTTTACCTCTGCGACAGGTGACTTTTGGGCCCAGAGAGACCGTCACTCAATTCCTCGCGAATAAAAAAGCTGAAGAGTCATTCTTCTGACGATTAAATCTTCGCGCGGATGAATTTCGTGCAACGAGAGACGCAACGGAAGCGGCGCAGTAAGCCACTGCGCATGGGACCGCCCCCGTGGTCTCTGTGACTCCTAACTGACGATTAAAGTGAATTTATTAATTTCTCCAATTTCTTCAAGGAATTCAAGGAAAAAATTCTAGGTTCCGGTGATGGTTATCGAGATATTTGAGGAAGATCCATTCCTTTTGGACCGGAATGCAGGGCAGTGACTGCTTCTTGATAGAAAATGGAGATTCTTCCGGCAACAGCATTTACACGGAAGTAAATTGATTTAGTGTAAGTTTGTCGTCAGTGGTCAGCCCTCAAAGGTGATAATCTCCACTTCCAATCTCACCAGTTGAATAAACGAGACTTTCCTGAAAGCGAGAACTTTTTTTTCCTCCTCTCCCTCACTTCCTATTTTCATTTTTATTCCCTTTAGAATCGCTGAACTCGACTTTAGTGAATCTTAACGCAGATAACGCGAGTGGACTGACATTTTTTTTTTTATTTTTTCCCCTTCTTTTGTGGTAGATTTTTTCCTACACTCGGGCAAATCGGGAAATTCGATGAATTGATTATATTTATACGAAAATTTCTATTCGAGTGAGTTGCAAGACCGACAAATGCGATAACGTAAACACAAAGTTTCATTCAAGTTTGTATCGTTGCTTTGATTCGCCTGACCGGTCCCTTCCAAGAAAATCAACTAATCACAACAACCGCAAATATCTAGGAAAGAAATGAAACTGACAAGTTGCCGGAGATGTTGATTATTGTTCTGAGTTTGTTGAGGAAAATCAAGCCCCAGTCAGATATCAATTTCCCAAATAATAATATATTCAACTCCCAAACATGCGCTAACCCCAGACCATAGCAACAACAATCATATCGAACACTCATTACCCCCAAACTACCCTTTAACCTCGCTCATTAAAATTAACGACTTAACCAGAATGACCAGTAATTTATTAATCAATTCTTAACGAACGTAAAATGTATCCTTCACATTTTTTTTTATAATTCCAGTTTTTCATTGAAAAAAATTATACCGATTGACCCAACGGGTGGATCCAAACCCCTAATACATTTCGCGTGCAATATTTTCATTGAATTTCTCTTTTTGTTACTTTCCCCGTGTCTTTGATACGTAACAAAAGAAAAGGGACGCAATGAGGTGCGTGACGAGCACGGGACGATCGATATCACTCTTTTATTCCACTTTATTATTTCTCTCCTTCACTCTATTCTCCATTATCGTTTCTCTCGCTCGTTCTCATGAGAAATGGAAAAAATAAAAATACTTCCTAAAATCAGGAACGCACGTGCACCTCAAACGCTCTCTCGTGTTATCCACCAATTTGGAAATCCCCAAATGTTTCACTTTTATTTTTTTCTTACGATTCGTTTTTTTTACCGAGGCGCATAGTAACGAGCAATTTGCTCCGTAATTCACGCAAAAAAATCGATCAAATTTTTTTATCAACGATTCAATAATTAAAATGACTAATTGCAGAATTTAATGATTATTTATTTGGATTTAATTACTTGTTGTGAGAATGTTTGGAAATTTTTGAAAATTGAAAAAATACAAGCACTCGGATTTTAGAATAACCAAAATAATTCATTTAAATTCAATTAGATAAAAGAATTAAGTGATGGGGGATGGAAATCCTTTTGGGACGAGCCCTAGAGACCCAATACTCATTCACCCCTTTCTCACTGAAAAATTCCCACAGTCAAAACAAAATCCAATAATTAATTCCAGTGCATGAATACTAGTGCGAAAATACCTTGATCACATGTAATTTATTCAAGTTCTCTTCTCCTCGGAATAAATTCCCAATTGAATGACTTGTTTCAGAATAACCCAAGAAATTTTGCATTGTGAATAGGGAATTGTGTATCGGGCGTGTCACGATAATGAATATCAAAGCCCGGATTAATCCAGGGACTTTACGTCAACGAAAATATTATGTATGTAATTTTGAATGAGAGGGGAAAACGAGTGGAGGTGACGATTCGGACGAATACAGTGGGATAAATTTGGGATAAAGGAGAGCCCCGAGGGGAAATAAATTGTGTGGAAGGTATGAGTTTAACGTGTGCCACTATTTTCGGGAATGAAATACAGACGAAGAAGATTTCTTATCTGACAATTCCTTAATTCCAAAAAATCGAGATATTTTCCTTAACTAATTTTCAGGTTCAGGTTCAGGTGAAAATTGGGTTGAGATAAAAACTCGACGATTCGTTTATTCGCGGTATCTCATGGTCATTAATTTTCATCGCCATAAAATCCGGGAATCACTGACTTTTCCGGAAAATTAGCGATCATTTTTCTCTCCCCGGGGGCGGGGAAAAAAATGAGAGAAAATAGCGGATGATTGGACTTCTGCTCTGGAGATATCCAATCGGTGAAAAGGACTCTCAAAAATTCTCAAACAAAATTTTGCGTAAAGGGATTGTCTGATCGCGTCGGTTGTACCTTTTTTTGACGGAATTTTGACTGAAATCGGCGAACATGAAAATCCCTTCGTCGTCAATTCCCCGAATACTTGTTGAGAACACTGAGAGAATGTTTCTGACTCTCTGGGATGCGAAACGAGCCACTCACGAGACTCAGCGAACCGAGAAATCGATGGTACAAACTCTCAGGCACATATGGATACATAAACGCTCCTCCCCAGTTCTTATTTTTCATTTCCTCATATTTCTTCATACCCATAAAGAAACAACCAAGAAAATTTGCATAGAAATACGCGGATCCGCGAGTTTATTAGAAAAAAACATTTTCTTTCCCCACATGTCAAAAGATAGCGCCGACATAATTTAATGTAGCCGATTTAATTCAATTTAATTGATGACAATTAATGATTGCAGATGTAAATTATCATTATCATCAGTTCGTAATTGCCATGATCAACGGATCAGAGAATTATTGTTTGGGATAATTCGCTCGCGTTTGAATTGTCAATTATTGAAATGGGAAAGAATTCTCATATCACTCACCCAAATGTTTTCATGCCAGGAGAATTGAATCCATCGATGGTCCTTTGGTTATCGAACCACCGGGGGTTACCAGGGGGGGAAATATAGTGGAACGTTCGATTTAGTGCGGTGAACCGAAGCAACAGGTGCGAGTGAGTTGGTATGAGGGCCTGACATAAAACTACCTTATAAAAGCTCACGTATAAAATGTATAGCCCCGTTCGGGACAAATAACTCCCGTGTCGGGGCAAAAACCCTCCCCCTTTTACCCTATTCCATTCTAAACCTAATATATACTTGAGTCCTTTAAACATCTCTCCTTCAGTCCGACACACCATTTTTCACATTTATTTCTACACCCAAGATCATTTTACATGTACAAACATCGAATCATTAATTTTAGAATCAATTCAGAGTCAATCGGAGTTTTGTCGAACACAGAGAAGAGTCATGAGACAAATATGCACTTCAGGAATTTTTTTTTTCTGTAATTGAGTTTTTTTTGGCGATTTTAAGTGTTAATATATTAATTAGTGATTTGATAAAATTCCTGGAGGTCATTTATCCACGGAAAATTTCCCGTAAATTTCGGGGGATTAATTCTTTTACCCCGGGTAAAAAAATGTAATCAGAATTTTTTTTTTCAAATTTTCACAAAATTTCTGGAAGACTTTCCGGAATTTTTTTTTTGGGAAAGGTTTTGAAAATTTTTTCAATAATTTAAATAGGACATTTTTTTATAATTTAGATGGCGTATGTTTGAGAATATTCAAAAATAAAAAAAATAAGAAAACCACAGTATAATTAAAAAAAAAATATATTCACAAAAATTTTTTGAAAAATTTTTCAAAAAATTTTCCAAAAATACGATTGTTTTATTTCCCAATTTTTTTTTGTTTCAAAAATAAAATTTTCTGAAAAGTTTTCTAGGTATTCTTTTTTTTTACCCGCGACACAATACACTGGCGAAAAAATATATTTTCTTGTAATTAGTAAATATTCTTGAGAAATGAAATAATTTTTTCTCACCGCAAAATTTGATATCGTATCAGTGTATTGTTTTGGCATTCGGCTTAGCAACAGAATTCCATACCGCGACAGCTCGTCGGCGATATCAATGTATAAACACGAAGTCAATACCTGTGAATAAATTTCAGATATAAAATATCCGCGAAGATCGAGGGCTCAACAATTCCATCCCTCACCGAACGTCTACATAATATTTTCGCAAAGTCCTTGTAATTTTTTCGCTCTCCTTTCCGTTCTCTTTACCCTCAGTATTTTTATTATCCTTATTTTTTCATTTCCTCCGTTTCTCCTCTCACCTATCTCAGCCTCTCATATTTATTTCGTATGCGTGACTGGGAGATACGGACCAGAGATAACTCGCACGATTCGCGAATCGCTTTTCAGGTGGCCTTGTGTGGGTATTAAACTTTTTTAATTATCACTTTTTGTTTTCGTTTGAAGTGATGGAGATGGAACGGATGTTTCGCCAACTTGGGAGATCCGTCGAGAGGTATTTAATCCAAAATAAATAAAAATCTATCCCTGATACTCATTACTATCACCAAATCACCGAGATTTTCCCGTAATTACTAGATTAACAGGAAAAACAATGATTTTTCTGAATACTCACAGCATAATGTCCCCCAGGGAAAATAATTGTTTAGTTTTCCAAAATGAGTGGCGAGTAACTGTCGCGAAGAAAAAAAAATAGTTATAATTTAGCTCCAGGAATTATCTCCCATACGATAATATTCTTCTACGTACACTCAACACACCGTGTCGACGTTTCCTTTCGGCAAATGTCAATAGAGTATGCATTTCTTTTAACGACAATGCCAACCCACGTTAGCCATTTTCACAGTCATAACCGGAAGTTACAGCACTTGGGGTGGCAATTACAATTTAACATTCGCGGCCACAAAAGAGCATAAAAGATTCAGCGAAACAGAAGGGAAAGGGCAGCAAAATGAAGGGGATATGGAGAAGTGGAGGAATTTATAAACGTGTGTGAAAGATGAGGCTCTGTGTCACGACTCCATGACTCCCCATCTCATTTTCCATCTGCGATTCATGAGTGTTGGCTGTGCCCAGGGTACCTGTCACAAATGCTAAACCCACCCGATTGTTATACCTCTCCTATATAATATTATTCTTTTATCTTTAAACACGTGGGAAAAATGAAAGAGAAAATATTCGCTTATTGAATTAATTCATTCGTCTCGGTGAAATAATTTTCAGATGCTAATTCGGGGCTGATTAGTGAATCAAATTTTGGGGATTTGAATTATTTTAATGGGTGAGAATTTTTTTTTTCAACGCCGAGGGGTGACGGAATTTCCGTTGATACCCCTCCACCTCTTGCACCCCTCCACCATCAGGTTTTTTTTATTTTATTTTATTTATTATTGATAGTTGATGATTAAATAAATATTTTGTGGATTCTGGCGGGTGTGTAGGTTAAAGAATGGGAGAGTCGAGCAATCGGTTGAGAAAGGGAAAAATTACCGGTGAATTCACGGACGACATGGGACGGAGGAAATGACCAGAGGTCAGTTTGAAGATCGGTTTGACCCCCTCCTTTTCTTGGGGTATTTTTTTTTTAAGTTGGCGCACGCGAGTCAACATCTTCAAGGTACGTGCGCGAATCTCTTCTCCGAGTGCATGTGGAATTGCCAAGGGTAGAGTTTGACTGCAATCAATGCCCACGAACTAGATTTTTTTTTTTCACTGGTATTCCCATAGAGTCGGCGAATTGTTATGGTACAACTTCCTCTCTCCGTTTGTTTACAATTGTAATGCAAACGGTTTCTAATGTTACGGATGCGGAGACAGGTAAGAGGTGCAGCTCGGCTTTACTGCCCTAATTGTCGCCTTCCTGGCCCCTTGCTTCCTTCTATTTTCACTCGCGTCGTGAAACATTTCAATTATTATTATTTATACCAACCATTAGCCGTTATAATAATTGAATTTACCACGGCAAAAAAATTCCATTTTAATCCGTAAGTTTTGGAATTGTTTGAGGCGGCGGAAAAACTCGACTTTTCGGCCGCATATTTCTCCTCCTCCTTCCGCCATTGCGATTTTTTTCTGACCACCTTCTGGGGCCCTTTTCAACCCTACCGAGTGCTCCGCAAATACCGCCGTGAGAAAAAAAAAAAATAAAAACTCACCGAGTCTTGCATAAATCTGAATGAATTTCGGCATTCCTCGTGGGAAAAATAATATTTTAATGCTTAGAATAATTTTCTCGAGATTATATGAATGCAATTTAAATTGATAAAAAATACGACAGCACCTTCCGATATTGAAAGGGCATTGAAATGGAATCACGATGTTCGTTTTCAAATCGCTTGTTGTATTTTATATACAATCGGTAATATACTCATACCCGCCATCTACTTTTGGCTTTGATCCTCAACCGCGCGTCCTTACACACGCGTTTTCTATGGCCCAATGTACGGGCGTACGTGCCCACCGGGTAAGGCCCCCCCTTTTCATACTTGTACTTACCGAAGTTACGCGTTTTATCTGCTCGTATTACATACCTCTCACTTCCACTCGTAACAATATGTGTCGGTCACGTATCGATACCGCTTCATTCTTCCGATGTGTTTTTTTTTTTTCATTTTTTTTCGTTTCATTTTTCTTCGTTCGCCCGTGGCATTCTTTGATCCCACCTGCAATCATTTTGGATCGTATAAATAAAAGTGATCATCATGATGATGGAAAAGTGAGGGTCGTTTAAATGGGATTGATGAGGTTACAGGTTTGAAAATGATTTTTTACATTAGTATTTGAAAATGCCGGAATTGTATATTTCGTAACAAGGACGAAAAAGTGATTTTTTATGAAAACTTTCTGCACGAGTTGCGAAAAATATTTTTCTCCACCTTGTGCGGAAAAGTGACTTTTCTGCACATCGTGATAAAAAATTATTTACACGTGTGACAGATGGTTTATGAAAATTGTTAGAGGTATTGAAATATTTCTTCACCCTAACGAGGATATATTTTAATGATTTCTGTGAAAAGCGAAATTTCAGGTGATTATTTTGATGCTAGCAGGAGCAAATGTCAATCACTCATTTTATGCATTCGAGTTCTCGGAGACAAAAATAATGATCCACTTTTCTCCAGGGATCCCAGTTTGGATATAATTACCGCATGACTCGTGTTGTTGTGAAGCGAGTGTATGAAAAGCGTTTTCTATGATTTCCCTCCACCTGAGAGGGAATCATTTTAGCGCATCGTTTCCACCAATTACCGCTCGTGCTCCAACGACTATTCTCAGAAAGACCTCATATATCCGTAATACGCGTCATAATGTATTTACTGAGAATTTTAAGAAATAAAACGACGCTCAAGCCTTTCTCACCATTTTTTATTTTCAACAATAAAACATCGCGCAATCGAATAAAACTAGATTACCAAAACATGCATTATTTTCAAATTCACCTCCCCTCTCTATCCGCCCTTTTCCCACCCATCACCATTACTCTTTATCCCATATTTTCCGAAATATAAATACTAATCCTCTCCTCTTCCCCCACCCATGACTTTCCCCAGTAATTAACAACTCGTAAAAAATACGGAAAATCATTTGGGGGGAGTGGCGTAGGGTCCACCGTCACCTATACAGGCATCGCAAAAGTTGGAAAAAATAATAATAAAAAAATAAACAACACAAGAGAGAAATGTTTCAGCACAGTGATTACGAGGCTGATTGGGCCGCACGAGATGAGACGGCGGCGTTCTACTCGCCGACCACAAGCTCGTGACGAACGAGCATTTGGATTTTCTTATTTATTCGTTGTATAAGTGTAAAAAAAAACCACCGGAGAACGATATGACCCCCGCACCCCCTTGCCCCTCACAAGTCCCCCCCGCAATGCCTCTTTTCAACGTAAAATAATAAAAACAACTGGAATAAAAGGCAAACAAAGGAGACAAAACTGAATAAAAAAGTGAAATATGGTAAAAGAAATGAGTGAAAAAGATATTTTGCCGCGTGTATAATTTCTAGTGGCTGTTGACTTCTTTTGCGGTGTTACTGGGTGAGGGGCAACGAGGGGAACAGAGGGGACAAGGTAAGTAGCGGCAATAGGGAGTAGGGGGGCGGGTGGGGGGCTCGGCCACGCCCACTACTTCTGTTGTCCCCCCGACCGCGAGACAGTTTGTGTCCTCACGGGTAAATTGTCTGTCCTCTATTTTTACATGAGTGTATTAAAAAAATTATTTGCCGTGAGGGATAGGGGGTGGGCACCAGGAGATGAGGGAGGGAGGGGAGATTTTTAGGTGAAGGTAGGGGCATGATGTTACCCCCCTTCTGGAAATTGACAGGAGGGGGCCCTGACGCGCGATGCCGCTGCGGACCGCTGACCGCAACGCGTGACTGACTAACTGCTTTTCGTTTAAAGGTTTAAAGGCGCAAGGAGACAACGCCACGAGGTATGTAGAGGTGGGGGGGTGG
>NW_011887803.1:622932-628151 GCF_000806365.1 Fopius arisanus | reverse complement strand
GGGGTCGGGGGAGTTATTGTATTTATTGTGGGGGGATTTTTTATTTTTGAGATGAGGTGGAATTGAGATAGGCAAGAATTAACGGCGGAATGTGCAGGGGGGCTGCGGGGCCCGTAGGGGGGCTCACCTTGTCGACCCCCCAAAAATGAGCACCGATGCAGTGATGGTGGGGGATGTTTTTGAGGGCACGGAACAGAATGGATCGCAATTGATCTGATCCCTCTATGTGTATATATAATATAAATAATATAAATAAATAATAAAAAAAATTTTTGTACTTTTGTCTCTGAAAATGAAATACTCCCGCAAAATATATTAGTAACGAGCATTTGGAGCCGGATATTTGCCGTCAATTCAATAGTCGACATTTCCCAATCTCTTTCTTTCACAAATCGATCAAAAAGACTGAAAACAATGGATTGTATCCGGATCGAGTGAATTTAACCGTTCGACTTCTTCCGGTCGATCACCCCGGGTTCGCCAGTGAAGCGATCCCGTGCGGCTCATCGCCTCGACTAAGAATACCAGAGCACATATACACATGTAAGAACAACGAGGGGGGGGGGAGGGGGGAAGAAGAACCGGAGGTTCGTAAGAAAAAAAAAAAGAAAGGAGAGAAAAAGTCGAAGCGCCCGGGAAGAGAAGATTATTGTGGCGGCGGCAGGAGGGCCCAGGCCACGACCCCGAGGCGGCCACGAGGCATCCTCTCACTCTCCCCCTATTCACCCTCTTCTCCTCCCACCCCTCACTTGCCGATATAAAACCACACATGTATATACATCGGTACGTGAGAGAGAACACAATGCCCGTCACGGATTTCTTAATCGTTCTCGATCTATACTCGTTCGGTAAATGTCTTCGGGAGAAAAATAAAAAAAAAAATCAACGGGAGGATAAAGAGGGAAAAATATCTCGTGCTCGCTCGGCCGTAAGTACGACCACCCCTGGTATTGGAGCATTTATCAGGGGAATTATCATTCTTTTTTTTTTGAGAGAATTGTCCGGACAATTGGTTTCAGTTCACAAATAGCTGTGGCACTGTGTATGTGAGAATGGAGTGGGAATTTCAGATATACATTAAAAATATTTTCGTCCAAAAATGCAATATGTCAAATATAATTATCAGGATATATATTCTCCCGTGAAGATATTCACACAAAAAATATATATTCAGAAATATGTGTCAATTATATCCGGATATATGCATCGCATTCATCTGAGATATATTTTGGATATATCCGTGGAGATCCTAGATCTACATTTAGGTTATATTAATATTATTATTATATTTATATTTATATTTATTTTTATATTTATATTTATATTTATATTTATATTTATATTTATATTTATATTTATATTTATATTCTAGCTTACATCCCAGAATAATTTAAAACTGGAGTTGAATATTAAAATATAATTCCGGCAAAAAAAGTATATCTCAGTTATAATTTTTGGATTATAAATTTTTCCGTGGAGGTATCTTGCGGAAAAATTGGATTTGTCTGCGAATGGTGGTATTAATACTGACGGATATTTTTCACCGCTTAGAAAATGGCGTTTGCGATATTTTCCTGGGTGACTTCAATGCCCGGATACGACAATTCGATCCCCCCGGTATTCAGTGGGGAAGCGAGGTTAAAACCACCCCCTGCACGTACACAGTCACGTCGCCTCCCTCTTTTCCCTCCTTCACTTACCCTTTTCCACGTAGTTTCTCCTCACTGGAAAAAGCCCCCGTTTATTCGTTGGCGTACCGCGCACCCATTTTTCCCGCACCCACCCCTCACTCGGTATTTTCAACCCGTGGTCCATGGTCAATCCCGCCCTCTTTTCCACTCGGTTTTCCCTTCTTTTTCATCCCTTTTTCCCCATTTACATCGTGCCTCATGCATCGAGGGGCTCATCTCTCCTTCAACTGAAAACAGTCCGACGAAAAATAGATTTTCTCCCCGCTCGATTGAGTCGCTTCGAACAATTTTTTTTCTACCCAAAAATCAACCCCCAAAATTAAACGGTAGCAGAAATTATCGGTTATTTCATTGATGGGAAAATGGAAAATGTCTGGTACGAGTTGCAGAGGAAAATTGGACGTTTTATATTTTTTATGAGGTGATAAAAATGAGAATATTTTGGACGGAGGATCTCTGAAGGGATTGATCTCTCGACTGGAGATACTGTCTCTCATTGGAAAAAAATTAGATAATGTCAGTCACCAAATAAATTTAATCCCAGAATATTTCCACTGTCTTCTCTTCAAATAATTCATCGGGAACACCAGAAAATCCAACTCTGTTAATTGACATGGATCGATGGTTAACCGATACTTCGCGAGCCATTATTCATCCTTGAATAAACAAGAAATTTTCACCTGAGACCATTGTGCCAGGTCAGTCTCACACTTTCTCAACCCTGAATTTCAACAGAATGTCAACCCAAACAATAACCCGTTACAATAGAAATCCAACATAAATAAAAAAAATTTAGTTCATCCCAAATAATTTTTAAGGAGCCAATCAAAAAATGGTAGAGCAATCACATACCTCTGGTTTTCGAGTAAAGTATCACCAAAAGATATCAATTAAAAAATACAATACAAGATGAAAATATAAAATTCTTCTCTCAATCATAAAAATCGAGATGCAAATAAATGATTGTTGTCCAGAGTTTTCCTCCCGGAAACCGGTACACCCATATTATTATATACACCTTTTTTTCTGATATATATACACCGAAGAACCGTATAGAGTCGTAAGTCTGTGCAACAATGGGAGCCCACCTAGCATGCCACGGAAGGTGTGTTTCCCACACGCTCTTCTTCCGCCTTCGATCTTTGTTCCAACGGAATACATATAACTCACTGCAATTCAAAACTAAAAAACCTCCCAAAAGGACCCCTAAATGAATCCATCCCTGGTTTACATCCCCAAAAATTTTCTTCGTCCAATCCTAACTGGAAAAAAATATACCGTAAAGAATATTTACCACACGCATGCACATTTGCTGATTCTTTCAAAGTCAATGGAAATCAATGGAAGTCAATGGAATTGTTAAATGAAATTAAATAGAAATAATCCAATTAATGTGTAATCTTTATAATTATCCTCGAATTTTTGTTCGAATCACACGTTCTGCGTCAGAAAATAATTTTCCACCATTCACTTATCATTGATTTTTTTTTCTCATTATAATTATTTGTCCGGTGACTTATTCCACCCCCAGAAACATCCGGTTAAAAACCCCCAAAAACATCCCATCACAAAGAAATCCATCTCCCTGATGATCTCCACAAGTCTCCACTCCCTCATCCCGGAGAAAAAAAGTAAAAAAAATAAATAAAAATAAAAATAAAAAAAATAAAAACAAAGGGCCGTAATTCAATCTAGTTAAAACATCATCAAACCCCTGATTTATTTATTGGCCTAAAATGAAATGTGGTTACGTCTTCCATATAATCGTTTGGGCAAATGGGCGCGAATAAACTGGCTGACGAGGAAGATGAGAGAGAGAGAGATGGATTGAAAGTTAAAGGGTGGGAAGGGGTGGGAGGGAGGGTGAGGGAGGGGGCTCGATCTGTCGAAAAAGCCGAGCATGCATTACCCCGAGTTCTCGGGGCCGAGAGAGACCTTTCACTTCGTGATGGTCCAGCGAACCTGGTACTCGTCGTGATTCCCACAAGTGTATAGAGGCGAGGCCGACCGGACTCAGTACCCCCTATCCCCTATCCCCTATCCTCGCCTCAACTCTTGGCATCTGATGTTTCACGATGCTACAGTTCGTTTCTCTCGTTTCCAGACCGATTTACCTTTAGTCCTGGATCCGGGAATCGCGAAACTATCTTTTTTTACTGACATTTTTATTTTTTTTTTTTTTACTTTTTCTAATGAGAGAAATAGGGGAGTTGGGTGTCTGGGTTTTCTCAGAATATTTGAGCAATTTGTTTTGTACTTGTCGTAGAGATGATCTCGTCAAAGTAGACGGGAATTTTTTTTTTCTCGATCCGCGGGGATTGAGGCGCGAGGTGAGGATCTAAGGGGATCTAGGGGGATGATCTCTGATTTTTATGGGGTGGATAGTGTCCTTGAGGGTGGTCCGGGATAGGTTTTCATGGAATTATTGGTTTTTGTACGACTTTTGTTTGGATATATTTTGAGTTAGTGTGAATTACCTTTCGGCGGACGAAAAAGTCGACTTTTTTGCACGGGATTGCATAAAATTTTATCGGCGATTATCCGGTAACTACTCGGTCGAAATGAGTTTATGACCAGTGTTTTGAGTATGAAATTTCACCACCTACACAATAGGCTACCTTTCGACTCCATTCGTGACACCTCACTCATCCACTTTGCCAACAAATTGTGGGAATGTGTTGTGGTTGTTATACAAATCCTAGAAAATTGTATAAAACTGTTGTATTTCCAAGAATGCAAGTAAAACAGCAACTCGTATGAGGAAACAGTTCACTCACATTGTATGTGCTAAAGTTTTATGTATGTGTATTTATACCCGTAGAAAACCATTGGAGAGAGTGGTGTACGTTACGCAGGTTAGGTTACGACCAGGAGAGCCCAGCGCTACGGTAATCGGCCATAAACCACGAAACTATCCTTTATACATACGTTCACCTCCTTGGCCACCTGCATGTATACCGATCTCTAACTCCATACCCCCCTCCACCGTCTATCGTCGGTCTACGTATGTACGTAAAACAGCAATTTACAGCCGATTTTTTTTTCATTTTCATTGTTCTCCGACTTTTCCGCGAAGGAACAAAGAAAAAGAGGGCAAATGTACGAATGAAAAAAAAAAGAAAACTATTTCCAATATAACGGAATGCTGAAAAAAAAAACCGGGAAATTCCCGCTTTACATTCGTCTTTACCCCATCTTGCGCGTCCCACCCCCTAGACTCCCCTACATCGTCTTGGCCGCTCAAGCTCATCGCCAACAATTTTTAATTACCCCAAAACTCCTTCCTCTCTGAAGACAACGCCCTTACTTAAACCCAACATGTAAGACCAGCGTGAGGAGATACGGGGGACGATAGGGGGAAGGGGGGTGGCTGAGGGTGAGTTTGAGTTTAAAGATGAGAGTTGGAAATTGGTGGGAGTGAGAGTGGAAGAATTGAGGGTGGCTTTTTCCCTCCTTGAGTTCTCTAAATGAGTGAAACAAAGACAGATAAAACGTAGGGGGTGTAAAAAGGGGTGTAGGGGGTCGGGG
>NW_011887803.1:606815-622902 GCF_000806365.1 Fopius arisanus | reverse complement strand
GGGGTCGAGGGGTGTGAGAGGGAAAATGTAGATGAGAAGTGTGGAGACGCGATGGAGGAGCTCCCACGGGGTAGCAACGTCCCTCTCACCTCCTTCACCCACCTAGGGGGAGGAGGAGGAAGGGGGCGCGAGGGGGGGGGGTTGGCCTAGGTATGTATAAGCAGAAGAAAGCGTGGGTCGATTAAAAGTAGCGAGGGTGTTTCTCCTCTCGTTACGCGCCGACGAAACGAACGCCCGTGAGGAAAAAGAGATGGAGAATTTCGTTGGATCCTGCGGATAGGGAGACAGGGGGTGAGGGGATGGTAAGGGAGAGGAATTAAGGAGAGAAGATGTAAAACAAACATCGGCAAAGTGAGATGGCTAGCTGCGGTTCCGATTCTCCCTTAGGGGTTGGAAATGCCGTCTTCTGTATTTTCTCTCTCGCGAGTTTTTTTTTTTTTTCCGCTTCTTTTTTCCCTCTTTCGTTGGACCTCAACCGTCCCCCCCCTAGCCCCCTTGATTTTACTATCCCCCTACGGTGTCGCGAATGCGCCTTGCGCTGTACTTGTGGTGGGGGCTGTGGAATCTCGAGCTTTATTTGGGTTTAAGTGTGGAAAGGGTTGTGAGAATTGAGATGAGTTTATATTTCTAGGCGTTTCTAGGGGGAGTTTTCTAGGGATGATTATCACGGGGGAATGGAATTCAAGGGATCGTCATTTAATTGATGAGGAGAAAAGTATTGAGTCAAAATAGATCATTGGCTTGATATCAGATTTTGAAATAAATTTAATAATTAAATAATTTTTGTTACGATGAGATAATTATCGACTCCAATATCTGGCCACCGAATATTCTCATGGAAATCATGGGGTACGTATTGATAAGGCCAATGATAAAAATGGTGTCAGTCCCTCGAGAAATAATTTTCAGCGGAAGAAAATGGATCAAAGAAATGATTACACCGAGTATACTTGTCTTCGATCACCTGGAAATTTCTCGGTGGGGTCGTCACACACATACACTCAAGGATAATCGAGTAAAGAGAAGCGAGAGAGAGCGAGAGAAAGAAAAAGGTGGAATGACGCGAGGAGATAGTCACGGATTCAATCTGTTAGTGCGCTCTTGTATATACATGGGTTTGGGGCCTCTTGGGTTACAGCTGGCTCTTCGGGGGTTGAACTTTAATTTAACGCATCGTGGCGCGCATGTACCGGTGCAATACAAAACCAATGGTTTATATACCAGTTTTGAGTCCTTAACCACCAGATACTCTATGATGTATAACATTCGACAAGTGGACGAGGTGAGTCAATACTCATCAATGATTTTTAATTTAAAAAAAATTTTTTAATAAAACAATGAAATCCTTTTTCTCCGAATTTCTCATCCCAGATTTTCTCTCGCTGTTATCACCCAACAGCAAAAACTTTTGCCTTCACGGAATGAGAATTTCAATGTCTCCACTGATAAACTCATAACTGATGATGATAATTTTTTTTGAATGAGAACATGTTTTTTTTTTTCTGGCTGAGGAGCTAGACAACAGTTGTACAAAAGTTCCGAAACGTCGACCATAAATCTCATTAGTGGTGATGTCGAGGATGGAATGTATGTATCGATCTTATTAGCCATATCTCTTTGTAATGATCAGACGTCTTGTAATGGGGGCCCATTGTTGTCTTTATCGGTGGGGTCTAATTCGTTTAGCGCTGTTCGACGTATGGGGCCCTGAGTCATCCTCAAGATGCCGCGATGTACCCAACGGTATTTCTACTATTTAATTTTCATCAATTCCTCAGATAATATATTAACCATATACCAAATACATATGAGTAACATATAAATATATGAGATGCATATAATTTTCTCGCGTTAAATTCGTGTATAACTGAAAAATATATCCAGGATATACGGGATATATATTTTGGGGTAGAATGATATATTTTGATATTAAAGTGATCGCACTGGAATGGTAAATCCTGTTGATGGCTCATGATTTTTTTTTTCTCTCCGTGCGCACCAGCCCCACCCCCTCGAATTTCCACAAACCGATAAACCGAAAGCCCCTAAAAAAAAATCATCTCTCGAGGACATCGAAGCCTCCGAGAAATAACAGTCCGAGGCCCAATGGTTGCACCAGCCCTGGAAATAAACACTCCAGTGCGGCATAATCCAAGAAAGACCGAGAACGAGAGAATTCAAACTGGGGGTAGAGAGAATAAGTTGGCCGCTCGTAGAGTTAAATTGTTATGACATAATTAGGAGCGATCTGAGCGCTGAGGTATATAAGGGAGTGAAAGAAGTGACGAGGCACGAGGAAAAAAAATATATATATTAAAAATGGAGGAAAGGTAGTAGAACGGGTAAGCCACTCCAGCCGAACTGGTACCGACCAAAAACCCCGACTGCCACCACCGCAAAACCATTCATTCCTCCATTTTTCTATCGTCCAGAGGAGTCCCTCTCGGACGGTTCATTCACGGATTTAATCGTCTTCTTGGAAAACCACCACTTCCCCTCATCCCCTGTTGGGCTCTTTCAGTTCTCTGCGCCAAGTGCCCTCGCAGAAAAAATATATATATAGTAATAATTACATATGGCTGATTGCATTTTTGCTGGAATATATGTGTGTGTGATTAATATATATTTTGCGCACCGGTGGTTGCCTTTCATATGGGGGCATGGGCAAAAAATTAAAAAATTTTAAGTTATCACTCTTGACTGAATTGATTGAAAAAAAAAATTGTCTGCAGTTCCCACACTTGACTCGCACGAATTCAACATTAAATGGATTTTCATTCGTAGTGTGCGACGGGGCGCGCGTGTCTAGAAAAAAATTAAAAAAATTCATGGGGAAAAAATAGAGGCACATACCTTGCACGGAAGCCCTTTCGAATCGATCCTCATTTTTTACTCCAACTTGAATTCTTCCTACCGATGACTTCGCACTGTTAGAACACTTTCCCAAAATCTCCCACAACTGCACGTCTTACTCTCATCACTTTGTCCTTTTTCGTTGTTTTTTCCATTCCCTAATTCACTTTTTTAAAGATCAACGGAGAGAGAAAAAAAAGGTGGTGGACGGGAGACTTCCTCGAATTTCTCAAAGTCTCGGTTCAGGATTTTCTGACGTCGAAAATCCTTTGATCTGCCACTTCACTCTGCCCTAGGTGGTTGTTTGAAAACAGTTTTCCCTATTTTTTAGTTATCTCGGTGAATCTCAAGTCTTCTGGCAATTTGTCCATTTCGATTTTTCAACAGGGACGCCTGAAAAATGAAATTTAAAAAATATGAATATTAGATTATAATAATAATTATTGAGGGATTTTTATTTCTAGTCGTTTGGGCAAGAAATGTGGAAAATTGGAAAGTCAACGTTTGATTATTTAAACAGGACTTTTAGAAATCCTCTCAAGGTGTAAAAAGATATATCCACGGATGGAAAATCACGAGCGTGTCGATGCTCGATGAGTCGTTTGGTTCTCATTTTTGCCCTGGCTACGAAATTCACTGCTCAACCGTGAATCGCGGGTTAACGGTGAAGGCAGGCATAGATAATCCCACGCGAAAATAATGGACTTGAAAAAAAAAAAGAAAGAGGAGACGAAAAACAGTTGAGAAACAATTTCACGTGGAAATTGTATGCACCGAATAATCGACAGAAATTTTCAATGTTCAATATCTCTAACTCTTATTTCCCTTCATCATCCGCCATTAATGTGTAAACACAAGAATCACACCGATTCACTTTTGACACCGGTGCGCAGACTACTGCGCAGATCACGCACGCGTAGAACTGCATTCTCAACACGAACATTAACCTGGAGTATTTAAAAGTAGAACGAGTCAAATAAAGAAATAAAATTCAAACAAAAAAAAGGTCGAATAACCAAAAATCTGAAGACCATAAAAAAATTTTTTAAAAGTACATTAAAACGAATAATATTAAGCTTGTGTTGGAGAACCATTAAATAAAAAAAATCATCTGCCATTCTCAGTGCTCCACAGGAAATTCTCCCCAATTTCCAATCGAATTCCCTCCCTCGAGAGCATTAATTCAACACTGATATATTATTAAAACCAGTGAGTTTTCTTGTCACTCCACTCAAACTCGAGTATCACACCCAAGAGCCAATCGTTGTCGGTATTATAAACGTCGGTGGAGTCATTGACTCGGCTTCCGGTTTAGTCTCACTCAATTCGCCTCATCTCATTCTTAACTTTTCTCTTTTTATCCTTCTCTACAGTACCTCTCACGTCAGCGTGACGAGGAAAAAAACATGAGAGGGGGGGAAAAAGAGGGGATGACTACCTGATCGCAGAAATGAATGGCAGTATTTCGGGGATGATGAATTTGTAACGCGATTGGATTGAAGCCTCCGAGTTGTTCAATTTGACGCGCCTGCACACCCGTTTCCGACGCAAATTAATTTCTCCACGAGTTCATTATTATTATTATTTTTTCACTCCAAGGAGAAAAAAAAAATAAAGTGAGGGCCTCAACACCTGGGATTTTTCTTCTCAGGAATTTATTTTTCATTGAGCATCGATTTTTGAGGAAAAGATTATTGAAGACAAATATTCGTGTGGTCATGTTATCATTTAATATTTGTCGATGGCGAGGTGTAATCGAGCATGTAATACCAGGAATCTAGTGTTCCATTGTGTGCCTCTGGTATTTCCTGATTTAATGTACAAGTAAATACACGTACAAATATTTATTTATATCTGGGACTTGATCGAGGTCTTAAAATCGTTGAATAATGTGTACAATTTCAAAAGACCTTCATATATCGTCAAGGTAAACTCAATTCAATCCGTCCTACTCACCGTTTAAAATCGAACAATTGTTGCAGTAACGAGTGAATAATTATAATTGAAATGTATTTTTTATGAAAATAGGGGATTTGATGGTGCCATTACTCTGGTTATTTTTTAAATAGCTAGGAAGAGCTCGTGTTTCGAGAAAGGTTTGATGATGTGAAAAGAAAAATTCGAGAAATGACGAAAAAGATAAAATAAATATTTTTGTTTGAACATTGCACATACACTGAGTGCAGAGAGGCGTGTAACAGAGCCCGGGGGATTTTATGGCCCAGTAATGGGCTCCTTTAGCCTCCCGCAGAAATGCGGGGCAAGGACCCGATACATTGGAATCTCACCACACATATAAACTTCATTTTTCCCCTTCATTCTCTCGCCTGCCATTTTTTCTTTTTTTTTTTTCAACAAAAAAATTCTCTTATCCTCAAGTGTGAATGTACACCGAGTAAATTAGTTAATTAGAGGAGCGATAAACATACGGGGGTATCACTTACCCGTGATCTTTAATAAGATATCGCATGTCCATGTCCTCGATTCCAAATTCGTTCGAGGGACAAAAGATTTTTTTTTCCTCACGGATGAAAAATCGTTTTTGCACCGTTGACTTTTTTATTCCCCTGTAATTATTGATAAAAATGAATTTCTCGTAGCGCAAGTCACGGGATTTATTTTTACTTCCGAAGGGCAGGAATAGGATCCCAATTTATTTTTTAACTCACCAATATTTATTGGAAATGACAAGAAATGTCTGAAGAAAAATTTTTTTAAGTGCCCAGTCGGTGTTGACTTGAGTCATCATGAGTCGCTTTTATCGATTGCTTCGGTGTTCTTCATTCTCACAACTTTATTGTCATTTCTGGACGTCAGTATTGGGTTCAGAGGTTAGTCAATCCTCACGTTGAGAGTATCCACATGAATGCAAGTGCCTCTCCACGCACGGTTGGTTACCAAGTCGAATCTGAAACTCTTCGGTCAAGTGTGTTGTCCCGAGGCTTAAACTGACTCATCCATTTCAAGTTTTCCCATCCAATCCCCTCAGGGATGAAATAAATACCACGATTTCGTCATTTCACAAGTCCCAGGTAATCCAACCCCCAAAACCATCAGAACCTAAAACACAAAAATCCTGAAATTATTCAAAAAGCCCGCTATACACCGACCGGAAGTCTCCGATTTAATCTCACCCACCACCATCTTAAATCTCATCCCATAAAAATAAAAATGGCGTCAATCCAATTGGACTCATGTCGTCTAACCTCAAAACTGCCACCTTAACCTGTGGATTATTTCCCTCCGTAATGTTCTCTCGTTCTCCCAATATATTTGCTTGACTGGCCTCCGGTAAACTCGGCCATAATCTCTGAGAAAAGGAGAAGACAGGATATAAAGAAAACCGGACGTTGAAACGAATGCCCAGGGATCGCACCGTGATACAGCGCGAGTCAAAGTGAGATGGAGATAATTCTCCGGGTGGAGAAAAAAAAGGAAAAAAATGAATCTTGTGGCGGCATTCGGGAGAGCATTATACGAACTGATCTTCGGGACCCATGGCGCGGAACAGGGCTCGATCGAGCGGAACTACCAGTCACCTGCTCGCTTCCGGCACGCTCTCCCCCACCTGCAGGACACACTGTCACGGTACAATGTTACACACTAATGGTAACAGATGACCACCTCCATCAAATCAACTCTCAGTCCTCATTTCGTTCGCCGAGAAAATCCAATCGTGAAAATTGATCGGAATCCTCACACGACTCCTATGAGGTATCTTAAAAAAAAATGAATAAATAAAAAAAACTTCATGAGCAATGATCAATAATGATCAATAATTAAATAATACACTGACATACTAATAATGATTGCTATCGTGATTGGAAACAATTTGCGTTGAGAATTTACGATAGGATATTTATTTATTTATTGAGTGTGCAACTGCGCATGGCTGTGCGCATCGTATTCCATCGGTGCGCACTGATCGATGGCGCAACTTCCGTTGGGTTTTTTCGTTGCATGAGATTTTCACGGGATTATCTAGCTGGATGATTTTGATAGCGTAATGTTTACACACGAGATGAGTGACGAAAATTTTATTGACCGAACGAATAAAAATCTCACACACGGAACTTGGCCCTGGGATACTTGTTACAAGCGTGTAGTCATGCAAACGTTTGGATTACCGTGGATTCATCCGTGTATATTCAAGACTCGGACTTGATGCCTGACGAGTGCGAGAGCAAATCTTATACCAGCAGAGAGAGACGAGGAGAGATGATCGGTTAAAGGGCATGGGAGTTGAAATAGGTGGAGCGAATCGATCGTAAAGCCTGCGAAGATCTATCGTTGATCGTGCAAACTGCACGATTCTTCTATTTTATTCCACCTCTTCTTCAATTTTTTCCTCTTTTTTTTCTCATTCCTCGTCGTCTCGTCTCTTTTCTCTTGAGAAATCCATACCGCTACCACTGCCATTACACGAATTATTGAATTTAATTATTGAATCTGTCGATTTAGTCATCACGAGTGACGTGAGATAAAGATTTTAATGAGGTCGGGGGAGATTCGAGGGGGAGCGATGTTCATTAGGGAGATGTGACAATGACGTCATTACTATTTTGTTGTTAAAGGGTGGGGTCACGTGACTTCACAGCTGATAAAAAAATTTCCTCCCTTGGTGCACAATATACTACTCCAAAATCCAAAATGGATTTGTAAAAATAATAAATTTCTTAGGCCTTCTTAAATCTAGAAAATGAATTCGTAAAATGGGAGGGAAAAATAAAAATAATTTGAAGACAATGAAATATTTCCGGTTAAAAAACCAGTGAGATATAATATCACCATTTTTTTTTATTATTCTTTTTTTATTGTTTTATCTAGTTCTGGGAATTTTAACGAAATAGAAAATTGATTGGTGGGTTCGATGGGCACATCTTCCTGATGGATTCTGACTGGTGTAATTCAATTCGAGTGACTTTTTAATGGGCCATTGTTTCGATAATTCGGGGCAAATCGATTGAATTTAGGGTCAGATGCGTTGCTCAACTGAGCGGAGGGTAATAAGGAGGCAACTGGGTTCAATTCGATGCAAATAACTCGTTTGGTGAATATGGTACGGGGTTTGGCCTAATGCCATGAAAAGACTTCATGTCTTCAACCAGACATTTGTAAATTAACGATTCCCCGTTCAATTATCTTGGATTATACGTCCCATGACAGAGCACGATAACATTCTTGATGGATTTTTCGTGACTGTGGGAATTTGACATTTTTCGCATCGAGATTATTGCAGAAAGTGGTGTCTGTTCGTTCATTCATTTATCATTGCGCAAATTTTTTATTCAATATGGAAAAAAAAAACTCCATCCCCCTAAACATTCCGAAAAAAAAAAATATAAACAGCCTGCTAACAGAGCTCAAAATACGGTATAAAAAAAAAGGGTAATTAATTTCCCTCGAGACGATTTCTCCAAAAATGCCTAATTTAATTCACCCCTACTCCTGGCCCTATCCACCCCTAAAAGCTGAGACACTCTCTGCATCCCGGTGCAAGTGAGACCAAAGAAACTCGGAGTTTTCCTTCATCCGCTTCTCTTTTCTACCATCCACCATTCGCCCGGTTGTGTGTTGGCGAAGAAGCAGAAATGGGGTGGGTAGAATGGGGCTGTGGGGGATGGGATAGGCAAGGGGATGAGGTAAGAGTTGAAGGGAAATGCTTTAAGACGCTCAATATAAATACTAGCTAGCGGGTGGATGGCGGGAAAGGGGGTGGCTCTGGTCCGGGAAAATGTTGGAGAAAGACGAGGTGGGTGGTGCAGGGGGTGTGGAACACCGAGAAAAAGGGTTGCTTCCCTTTTTACCTCATGGGGGTGAATGAAGAAAGAGAAAATTCATTTCTACCTCGTCTTTCTCTTCGTCTTCCACTCTGGGTGGACTCTGGAGTTAAAGGAGTGATGGTGGGTGGTGCAGGGGGTGCAGGGGGGGGGATGGTTGGAAATAGGGGGAAAATGGAAGAAGAGGGAAAAGGCAACTGCCGGGGAAAACTCAACCCCTTTTCTTGCTTACCCTCGCTCGCTGTTTAATTGCATCTTACTTTCGAATTTTCCGCGTGGAGCTATCGATCGAGACACACAGGCTGAAGAAGGGGGTGGAAGGGGGGTTAGGGGGAGATAAGACGCAAACGAAGCCCCCCAACCCACTAGTCCATCCTCATCCCACCGCTTCTTTTACCTCTCTCACGTCTTTTCCAAACCCAATGCCACCCCTTTCAATTCTTTTGCATTTTCTCGTTTTATATCGGTGTAGGGGAGTGAGGGGGAGAAGGGGGAGGGGATCATTAATTTTTGAGAACATTAATTTTTTTATCGCGGGGGAGGCACTCCCGAAAATCTGCGGTTGGAAAAATATTTGTATTTTTTTTTCTCCCCGGTTTGTCCCCATCGGAGAATTATAGGGGTGGAATTTATTTTGGTGAGTGAGAATTTTTAGAATTGCAAAATGAAAAATGAAAAAAACATTGAATCCCTTTTTTTATATTATACGAAACGAGATGGGTCGTCACTGAGACTTTTTACCTCGAATTTCCCTGGCACCCCAATGAAGTCACTTTTACCCTCCACAACCCCAACATCTTATCCCATCTCCCCCATACACCCTCCTTGAAACCCCTTTCCCAAAAAAATCCTCAAAATAATTAAAGAAAAAAAAAAAAAAATTGTTAAGACTCTTCAACGCTGGTCGTATAATCACAAAGAAAAGCCTCTGATGCGGGAATCGAGACAAAGACGACGGGATAAATAATAGCCCTCTCGGGTTTGTCTCTCCACCTCCTCATCTCAAGAGCCAAAAAGGAGGCTTGCCACCCCCCACCTCCCCTACCACCCTTCCCCCTTAACCGGCCAAAAAAATTCCTAGTAGCTAGTTAAGAGTCACTGGAATTAAAAAAAAAATTTATGAAAAGTCTTACCACACTTCATATCCGGTGTTATGTGCGTCATGCAAGCCGTCTTTTTTTTCACCTTCTCCCCTTTCCACCCCCATCACCTTATGACTCTCCCCCTTGAGACCGGGGGTTTGCACGGTAATCGCACTTTATGCAGCGTCAGTAACTGAGGCAGTCCTCATTGTCACTCCAAGTCTCTTCGCCTCTTCGTCTCTTCGTTTCATTCCCCAAACGGATTTCTTCATTTTTTTTTTTTGTATGAAGCGATAACCCGAGGGGGGAGGGGTCCTGTCGACGTCTCCGCGAAAAAAATCCCTTGTAATATTGAAACGTTAAGGGGAGGAAAAAGGGTGGTGTAGGTGTCATACAATGGCAGGGATTTGAGAACTCATTTTTTTGATGATGAGAATAAAATTTTTCTGGGGATTCCTCGGTGGGGGGGAGCTTCCGGTTTTAGCGGATGGTGGAGAGATTTGTTTCGAGAGGCACTCCAGATACGGGAGAACGGTTTTTTCACGGGTGGAATGGGGGATGTAATTGCGGGGAAGGGGGTGAATGGGGAATTGGATATTTCATAAATTTTATACTACACTGTTAAAAATTCTTTGCAATCGAGTCCTACGATGCGACCGTAAAAACTGAAAAATTTTCATATATAATAATAAATAACAAAAAAAAAATTCAGAGATCTGGAATTTTCGCGAGATATCTACCAAAATAATTCCCAGATACCCCCAATATTAATTAATAATAATAACAATAATATTTATTAATAATAATTATATAAAACATTTCCGAGACCCCGAAACTTTCACAATATTTCAGATTATTATCTTGAACTTCACGCCTTTTATTTTTTCAATGAATATTTTTTATTTCGAAAATTGAAAAATTCGCGCACACAAGCATCTCCATAACCATTCGCAGACACACCCACACGTTCACACGAAATTTCGTATTTTCAGGTTTCATAAAAGAATGCGTTGAGATGAGAATTGAGGATGAACAGACGAACCAAAAGAGACGGTGATACCTGAGGAGGATGGAGAGGGTGTGAAGGGGGTACGCAGCAATTATTTAACATATTCATAGGCTCAATCGGAGTTAAAGCCTAATCGGCTAATCTCAAGACACGCATATATTTTTACCGTCTGATCCACGGTGAGGTTCGAACGTTGCGGCCCTCCACAGGGTCTCCGAGGATAGTAAACCACCCCATCCACCCCCAACCCCTTTTCCTCAAGATCCAACGCAAGTTGTACATTTAAAGCACACGATGCCCCCTCCCACCCTACACATCTACACTTTTGAAATAGATGGTAGTGGTGGCGCAATGAAGGCAGAGAGTAAAGAAAAGAGGACTGAGAGTGTGAGAGTGGGAGGTGGGGTGGGAGGATTTAGCATGGGGGTGAACGGGGAGGCGCAGCCCCTCGGGGTAGTTTGAGGGAAAAAAAGAGGGTGAGATGGGCTGTAGCTACTGCTTGGGCCATGAGGATCGTTCATCAGCCCCCGAGGTTTTAAATACGAGAGGAGGCCCTCTGTGAGGGATACGGAACTAAGAAAATTCCCTCTCTCCTTCATTCATTTTGTCCTCTCTTTTTACATCCTCTACGCTTCTTCTATCGTCGTCTTTACTCAACTCTTCCAACATCCATGTATTTTCCCTCTCGCACTCTTTATGGGGCCAGGGAGGGCTGGGTGCCAGTGACGGATTGATTAAAAATATAGGAGGGAACGCCCGGGCACTGGTAAAATTTGTTTACGGAATTTCGAGAGGTGTCTTCCCGTGGGATTATTGCCTCGGTGGAGGGAACGGGGGTTGGATATTTTCCCGAAATTTACGATTTTGTGATTTGGTTTTGAATTCGTGGATTTTTTTTTTCGTCTTTCATTCATTTTTCTCCGAGACAACTGAAAAAAAATATGGGGAATAAATATATCTGGGGGATTTATATTTATAATTATAATTATATTGTGGTTATGTAATTATAGGGTCTTGCAAAAAATAGGGTGGACGCGCGATTAGAGAGTGGAAATTAGGGGCTGGAAATTTCGCCGTATGTTCCTATTTTTGGAACTATTAAGATGACGGGGATAAAAATGGGATGAAATTTTTTGAAGGAGAAAATTGTGTTACGAGAGGCATGAATTTGAAATGAATTGACTCACGTAAGAGCCTCCGCATGCCACTGGCACATCTCTGGTTACGATTTAAGTTGAAATGCTGTATCTCCCTCACTCATTTCTCCCATCAATCTCTTTGCATTTGTAAACGCAGTTGGTGATTAAAATTTATCTTAAATGCGCTATCAGACGTACTCAACATTTGCCCCAATTTTCAATCATGTACATTCCCGAGTAAAAAAAAAATTGTCGTCGGAATATTTTTTCCTAATTCAAAAAATTGCGGGAAAACTTTTCAGAAAATTTTTCTTGTAAAACAAAAAAAATGGAAAACAAAACAATTTTATTTTTGGGAAAGGTTTTGAAGAATTTTTCAAAAATTTGAATAGGAAAAATTTTTTTATTATTGAAATGGCGTATTTTTTAAGAATATTAAAATTTTCCAAAATTTCCTAAAAATAAAATTCTTTTGTTACCCGATTTTTTTTTTGTTTCAAAAGAACAATTTTTTGAAAAGTTTTCGAAAAGTGTTTTGAAAATTTGGGAAAAATATTCCGATTATAATTTTTTTTAACTTGGGATTTAAGAAATAATTAACGGCATGTCGTTCTGGGAAAAACGTTAATTACCCCGACAATTTCCATTCAATTAATCTCGTCATGACGAATTTTAAAAGAATCGGATAATGCGACGGAAAAATCGAAGGTTGATAAATTCAGGCTAGAATACACGTTTTTTTTTTATCCATGGGAGAAGAAAAGATTTTCTCATACTTCACCGTGCGATGAGGTCCACGATGAGATTCCATGATGCATGACGACAGACCGCAGTCCACATCCGCACATCCTCCAGCGGAACGAACCCGGTACATGCTCGAATAGTTGCGCAAATCAAATTCCAAGTGTTGATTATTCACCGGTATTGTTCCATGTGGCTCCACACAACTCCCAAGAAAAAACATTAATATTGAATTTCCCGCCATATACGGACATCCGTTGCACCCATCCGTCCCATAAAACCAACAAAAAATCACCATCTCCAACGGCCTCAATATTTAACCCACAAAATTTCCGTTTCTCACTCCATAAAACAAGAAAATTTGTTTCTATAAACCAGCTACCACCACCTCCCCTCCTCTCCCTCCCCTTTATTACAAAAAAATAGGAAGAAGCTCATAATTAATAACTTAATAAGAAATTTGGTTAATGATCCAGGAGTCGTGTTTTATTTGCTAGCTATGAGGATCAAATAGTATTCGAGTCATGGGGTCCTGCGGACGAAACGCGGGTAGGGGGTGAAAATGGGGAGGGGAAGGGGGGCGTAGGGGGAGGTTTAGCGAAATTGAGGTAGAGACAGGAAGGAGAACGGAGGGGAGTCAATTGGAATGAGGCGTCCGATTTTCGGAAAGACCCTGGCTGTTGGATGTGGAAAGGGTAGCTCCAACAAAGCCAAGACGCCGAGGATACTCCCAACATTACAGTACAATCAGTGGCTAAAGCTTGGAGCATTGATTTTGCGTGTACAGGTTTCCGCACGTCATTTGTGTGCGACTGGAAACCTTTTAGCTCGGATACAAACACATGGCTCGAGTGGCTTATATCGAGCTTTTGAAGTTGACCGGCGTCTTATACCCTTGAAATATTTCTTTGAGCGTTTTTGAGCATTTGGTTTGAAGATTGGGGGGGATTTATCAGGGGTTGGAAGCCGAGATGGGGATGGAAATGACCCCTTCGATACCCAGGGAAATCTCAAGTTGTCCTTCTTGAAAATCTATCCACTCTCTCGAGTTGTGAGTTGCAAATCATTTGTTCGCTCACAAGATTTTTTTTTTCTCTCAGTTCTTGAGTTTTTTTTTCAACGCACCTGTGGAGATCATGGAGAGTCAAGGTTTTTGAAGTTCAGCCAGTCAAATCCATCCTCTTAAAAATTTCTGAGTGATTTGAGCGTTTGTGAGCGATCCACGATTTTAGGAATCCGCGAATTCCAAATCCTCACATTAAAAATTCCTTGCAAATTAATTAATTAATTTTTTATTAATAAAGAATTTTTTTAATTAAGTTCCTGAACGACCTCCCCTCCCCCGTACCCCCTCCGTCCGTTTCCCAAACCCCAAGATCTCCGCCACCTCCAAAACTCGTAAAACAAATCACCTAAAAAAAAAAACAACCAAACAACCTCCTCCACCCCATCTCCTCCGATCCCATCCCCCGCTAACTTCTTCCCCACTTTCACCCAATCTTCGCAATTTTTTCCCTCCCTCCTGCAGTCGTTGGAATCCGAGTCACTCGGTCAGCTGGTCACTCCACCCCCTCAAACGCCATCACCCTCAAAACAAATAGAATGAATCGAAGAATTTTCCGCTCATAACTCGAAAATTCGCCACGAATCACTCCTCGAGGTTGGGTCCAGCACATGACTCTGTACATAACCCGAGACATAGATCTATACTTCGAACATACAGCGATACATTTGGATGTAGAAATGGGGTGGATGGTTGGGACGGGTTGGTAAGGTCTTGCGGTGGGATGGATGCTACAGCACGCGGACGGTCTTAGCGGTATCTTGGCTCGGTAGTTGTCCGTATAGGGTTGATAGAGAGAGATAGTACGAGATGTGGGGGGTGAATGGGGTGGATGGGTGAAGATGGGTGCAGGGCGAACGGCTAAATACCTCAGGATTGTTACTATTGCCACCCACCTTCTTGCCAACCCCCTTTCGCCGGGAAGACTCCCCGGGCCCACCCCAAACCATTCGAGCACACTACCACCCCCTCTTTTGATAGGGTGGAATGGGTTAATGCTATTGATTCACGTGCACAAGGCGCTCGGGTAGAAGCTGCCAGGATGGTGTGCGGCCACTGTTTGACAGTAACGGATCCAACGGCTTTTCCACCACCATCAACCCTAACCCCCTATTGCACCCACTCAACTCATCCTACCAACCTACCACCACCTTCTTACCCCATCCAGGTTTCTTACCTCGACGTTTCACCGAGCGAATCATGCTATCCCACCGCCTTGTTATCACGCACTGGCCATCTTTGAAGATTTTGTCGTCCTCAACAGGGGGAGAATGAAAAAAAATTGCTGTCTGGTGGGTATTAATGCCACCAGTTTTGTCATTATTCATCAGAAAAGTATGACTAAGATGTTTGGAGATTTTTCAAGGGGTTGGTAGAGTTTGGGGATAAGATATTATGTACGGCCATTGTTTTTGTTGGCGTCTACAAGGGTGCAGATTAAAAATGACTCTGTTGGGTAGTCAAGGGGGATTAGTGATGGGATCCTTCATCCATCCTCACCCTAGGCTATCCTAGATGTCAGCCTAGATGTGACATGCACCTAGATAGGGTTTCATGCACATCAGATGATTTTTATCACTCAGGATCGCTCGACTGATGTATTTAATTTAGCTAGAGCACTAAACCCACAAAAAAAATTCACCATCAATTTCAAAATCTATACAGTCTACAACCTGATGAAGTAAAAAGGCTTTCCCTGTAGTATTTTCCATCTGAAATCTCCCGCTCCGTATCCTAGACACCGAGCCAGGTCAGTCCAAAGGGGAACGAGAAAAAAAAAATAAATAAATAAATCAAAAAAATCCCCCATCAATTTCCCAATCTCCGGATCCTCATTTCCCCAAACCACCCCCTACCCCTATCCACCTCACTCCACCATCTTCAAACTTTCCCAACGGAGAGGACAAAATCCTTTAACGAACGATCACTGAAGGACTCCATGAACGATAAATAAACCTCGGCAAAAGTACATTGTCCAATTACAATAATGAGATGGCCCTCTCGTTACGGCCAGAGCGATGAAAAGCCCCCTATCTTCCTATTCCTCCCCCTCCCCCCACCCACCGCCAGGCGATCCGTCTTCCAATGAAAAATGAGCCAACAGAAAAGGATAATAAAAAAAAAAATCCACAACCACCCATCGAAACAAAAACAAAAATATACAAAGAGAACAACAAGGGCTGCCAAGAAGAAAAACAAACTAAAAATAAAAAGTGGAGAAGTTCTACATTATCATGACGTGTAATACAATATGCAGATAGATATTTGCATCCCACAACACAGCATCCAATGGTAGTGGGTCCAAGATGGGGTACAGGAGGGGGGCACTGGAGAAGACCGAAGGGAGGAATGTACGATCGTGGCAAGAGTGGAAAACAGAGAGGTACATAGAGGCGGTGGAGTGATGGGGGGCAGTGGGA
>NW_011887803.1:596068-606795 GCF_000806365.1 Fopius arisanus | reverse complement strand
GGGGGGCTGAGTAAGAAGAAGGGGTGAGAGAGGAGTCAAGACGAGGGTGAGAAAGCAGGAGGGAGTGAGTTGGAAGGTTGGTTAGATTTTGCCTCTAGTTTCTACTTCCCTCTCCCCTGTGGCTGGACACGAGGAGGCTGTGTGGCATCTACGGGGGGGTTTTCTGTGTCCAATGGTGGGGGTAAGAAACTGTGAAATATCGATTAAGTTTGCCAGTAAGACAAGGAACGTCCACGGGTGTGTATACGGTATAGAGAAAACGGGGGTGGAGGTGGAGGGAGGGTTGGTTAGAGCTGGGAGATAGGAGCCTTGTGGAAATGGGGGGTCGGTGGGGGGGCGAGCGGGGGTGGGTTAAGGTTTGGGATGTGCGATGGTCAGGGGTAGGTGGGTGGGTGATATGAGCATTGTATCGGAGAATTAACGGTGGCTCTTCCAACCATCCTCTCACTTCACCGCCGCCCTGCCCCCCCCCCCCAGGACCCCCTTTCCTTGCGCGCTTGCCACCTACCCTTCCTCTTTTGCCCCTCTTATGTATCCACGTCTTACCACTTCCCGCATTCTCTTGGCCCCTAGCCACCTTTCTCCGAGTCTCCTGCCCGGCACACGTCCCGGATACCAGACCCCCCGCCTCCCCCTCTGATCCCCCACACCACCCCCCGCCCGTTATAATTCTCAGATGCCGTTCTGCGGAGCTGTCACTTCAGTCCGCATCTGAATAAATTTTATCAACTTTTTGCTTTGCCGAGTTGTTCCTCGAAATAAGGGGGGAGCGCTATTTTTGGGGGGGATAAGGGGGGCAGAGTGATTGGGATATTTCGGAATTGTAATTTGGATTTTAATCGATTTAGGATTCCGAGATTATGAGGGAATAAATGGATGATGGAGGGCATTAGTCGGTGATCGGGACCCCCCTGCCCCCCCACCACCGTTCCTTATTTCTGAGAGGATATTTCAGGCAGGTGTTACTCCGCGGTCAAGTGGATTTTATCGTATTTTTTTTTTGATGATATATTTGGAGGCAGGAAATAGGGATATTTTGGTGCTCTGATTTATTTCTGATTTGTGATTTGAGTTTTTATCGTTTTAGTATTGAGGGATGATATATGGGAGAATAAATGGATGAGCATCGACGAGGGGAATTGGCCTATCACCACTGGCTTTTCCCTGGTGGTTACGAGACACATGAGGGAAAATGTGAAGAGGGGGGGGAAAAAAAATGGCCGGGGGATTTTCCTCGTGAGGGTGAAGGTGAGCTATAAACAGCTTGTTGCTTCTCATCGACAACCATCTCCCTGTAGATTTCTATCCTTCTACAAAGGTGTTGAGATATGCGTAGAATGTGAAATATTGGCCTGGGACTTTTGCTGAGTGCCTGCGCGGGTGGTAATTCAGCTCCTTCAATCCTTTCGACATTCCGTAATCTGTGTGGATGAGGGTGGGAGTGTTACATCGCACTTTGAATAATTGAAAATACGAGAAATGGAAAATGGAATGGACAACGTGTTGAATTTAATTGTTTGAGAACTTTTGTCAGAGTATGTCCTAGATTGCCAGCTAATGAGAAATGCGCGACAAACCCACTCATTAGCGCTCGTTATTCAACGCATCGTTACTTCTCGCGGCACCGATATATATGAACACCTTCCAAGGTACATTTTCTCAGGTTGAGAAACAAAAACATGAATAAATAAGGAACAAGAACACTGACAACTCGGTCAAGCGTGCCCGGAAAAAACAATTATTATGGAAAATAGGCGTTATTATGCAATTATTTTGAATGGAATATTGAATTGTGGGTGTGTTACGTCAGCGGACGGTCTCATCTGTTCCGTTATGTGGACCGTCGCACAGGAACAAATTTGAAAATCATCTGCGGGAGATGCGGTGGGGTGTTACTCCACGATTTAATCAGAAATTATCGTCACTATGGTGAACTAGATCGTAAATTTCCTCAGCTTTGCGAGGCTCAAGCTCATCTCGGCTCAGCAACTCCTTTCGTCTAATCGGAGTTGAATCTAAATCCAATTCTGCCATCGGTTTTATCGAGACTCGAACTGACCGGTATACATTATTTTGGGAAATTATTTGAAACCTTGAGGTACATTTAATCGAAAGAACTGAAGTCATCGTCCGAGTCAAGAGTCTCCAGAAGATTTTGGGGATTATCGATTCATCGATAAAGTAAAATGTCAATTCAATTCTTTCGTCCACCCGAGGATCATTCCTCCAATTCTCCATACAGTGCTCCATCTTATTGCGATATATCTGAGAATTCCAATTATCGTGGAGTTGTTACTAGGTGGGGTCTGGGGATAAATTCCACCGAGGTAGTGTGGCCACCCATCCTCAGGGATAGCTGCTACCGAGATTGCATCGAAACGCGAAATTCGTACAACGTCGGATTATCAGAAGGCATGCGGTACAGTCTCTACCCCGAATCTCTGGAAATCGAGAGGCAAAAGGAGAATGAGATATAGAGTTTGGGTTGGATGAGTTCCGCGAGCCTAAACCGCGCGTCAGAGCCATTCTCACCCTCTGCATATTCACCTCCACCATCTGCCCCATTCGAATTTTGGATCCGGAAAGGAAGAGAACGAAAGCCCCCAGTGGGGTTGAGCCAAGTTCCAGTGGTGGCCAAGGCACTGGTCTATACATGATGCCCGTGAGCGTAGGAAGACCAAAAGATAGAATAAGACGGAGATATCCAGTGCCCACAGACGACGAGAAGACAGGGAAGAAAGGAGGCTGGTGGGATAGGTGTGGGTGGGCTGGTGGTGAGGATGAGATGCTTGAAGGAAGAGGTAGTCTCGCGAATGGTCCGAGTGAGGGTGGCAAAGACAGGACACGGATGAGGATGAGGTAAAAGGGAGTAAAGAGAAGTGGTATGGGTATACCTTGAAAGCATTCTATATACGTGCATGTACTGAAGGAGTTCTAGATGAAGAGAGGCTGGGGGTAGAGTGAGGCGAGTAAGCAAGGGTTTCTCGAGATACTAACCCTTGGCCAGGCCGCACCCCCCGAGGTCCAGAATAATCTACAATCCATATCAGTCTTAGGTAGTCCACGGCCTTGCTCTCATCCTACCTTCTAGTTTCACCCACTTCGCCCCTTCGTCTTGCCTGTCCCGGACACCACCTTCGTTTCCCTCTGAGTTGGGAAACCAACCCTCACTACCACCTCAAAACCCCATCCCACCCTTTCTCCCTTTCTCCCTTTCTCCCTTTCTCCCTTCCTCCCTTCCACCCTTCCTCCCTTTCTACCTCCCTCCTTTACCACCCCCTGCTACCCCACCGACACACACCCCCCAGCTTACTCTCTCTCAAGTTGTCTTGCCGCTACTGCTTGCAAAATCCCGGCATCCTTCTCCACCGGAAGACCATCTTGAACCTTCTCCACTCTCTGTCTCACTCATTCGCCTCGTCTTGGCCGCAACCCTTGGTTGGGACCAGCCGGCTAGTCAATACAACCCCCCCAGTCCACCCTTAACGTACAACCCATTCCCTTTTGCGTGCCACCGACTCCTTCGGTGGGGGGTCGTAGGGTGGCCCGGGGGGGCAGGATGGCTATCTAACACATGCATACACGTATACGCATGTATTTCGGACATCGGGGGGTCTTGGGGGTGGGAGTTGAAATGCTCTAAGTATGTAGAAACCCACCCCTCGTCTGTTGCCTTCCTCCTTTTGCTTCTCCAACATCACTCGCACTTCGGTACAACCTAGAGGCGAGGACCATATATCCACTAACGATGCCAACTACGTCCTGGCCTTTCGAGATGGTACTAACCAGTGGGTATGCCCAGCTCCTTTAGCCCATCGTCTTGGCCAAGCTCTCACGATAAATTTGGTTTTGTGAGGATCCGCTACTTCGGGGGTGAATATCCTTGGGATCAGGTCGGATGTCGTGTCTTCTGGTGACAAATAACGGCTTTGAGAAATCATTTTCTTTCATCAACTATTTCCTCAAGTCCAACCCAATCAATCTCTTCTTCAATTTCTTATTAATTATTAGAATTCGTTTAGTGATTTCATCTGGTGGGGGTGAGGGGAGAGTATATTATATAAATAAATAGAAGTTGTGAGATAAATCGAAAGTGGGGGATGCCGTCTTGGGATTTCATGTGATGTTCTGACATCTGTCACAGGAATAATGTGAAAATATTCCTTGGAATCATCTCATTCATTTGGATTAATTAAAAGGATTATCGGTGACTCAGATATTTCATTATAATTTGATATTTGATGGACAGGTTTATGTCAGGTATATTTGGAAGACACCAGTCTGATTTTAATAACGACTTCAGAATGTTTTATCGAGGATATCTCAATGAGACATATCGTTTTTTAATTATTTCCCCTTTTTGTCGCGTTACAAAATCAATACTACAACAATAATTTACGCGATTCCATCGGAACGGGATATAAATATATTTTCAAAATTCTCCAAAAATCTCGCGAAAAAAAAAATCCCCAAACGATAAACAATAAATTAATAAAATTATCCACCAATTCCTCACCCCAAATCTTCAATCTCTCCACCCATTGAATTTATTTATATTATTAATCCACCGAATCCCATCAGATTCCCGTAAAATAAAAAAATGATAACCCCAAATTTCATTAATTACACAATCGGGATAAATAAAAAATTCTCCACAAATAGGAATGACGGATAATTCGATTAATAACTGTTCGAAACGCATCAGTGAATTTTCAGATGCAAATAGAAATCCGTTTCTAATTTTGTTGAACATGGCACAGAGAGAAGCGTAAACCACTGTCGCCGTCATATTCTCCTAGATATCTTTGCTAATTGCTAATAACTCCTTGGATAGTTCGTGAAACGATTCACTGTCTTCGTTGCGTCGGTTATAACCTCTCTTTTACCTCCTATGTACCCCCTACCCCCACCCTCCTCCACCCCCCTCACCCTCTTTAATCCGACTCCACTTGATCTATAATGAAGCGATGAATTATTGAGTCCTCCGCGTAATGGAGAATTATTCTTGTTTCACGCCTACCCGAATATCACTTCTTCACATCTCAGTATAATTCACGGTTTATGGGATTGAATTTTGAAAAATTAGGGGGTTTTTGTGCACGTGCCGTGTATTGACGAGTGAAGAGGGGGATTAAAGGAAAAGGAGGGGATACAATCGATGAGTTCATTTATTATTTCTCATTCCATCGCAATTGATGAGTTTGGAGAATTTTGAGATTTGAAGATTGAAGGAATATTGGGGAATATTTATTTTGAAAAGTTTATTAAAAATCATAGCTCATCTGAAATATTTTTTTTTTCATTTTATAGTGAATGTGTAAGGATGGAATTTAATTTCATTGGGTGAATGAATTTTGTAAAAAATAAAAATATGAGAATAGTAATATCAAAATAAAAATATAAAAATTTGTAGATAAATTTTTACCTGCAGGTCTGACTGCAGGTAATATCTCACAGGTGCATATGAATAAATAAATAAATTCATGAATGACTCCAGGAATTGTGTGCAATAAATTTTTGAAAAAAAAAAAGAATAGGTGATATGTTGCCTGCAGATATTACGAAATCGTCAATAATGATTACCAGAAAATTACAGTTCGCCTGTACGTCAGGTAATCGATACATTTACGACAATTCCATGAAATTGGTGCACATGAATGAGACTCGCTGTTACCGACAATTTCAAATGATTCACAAGACCAATTACCCCATTAGCTGTGGCAACAGAATCACACTTCCTCCGTTCGATAATCCCAGAGGTAAAATCTCTGGTAACTCCCGATTGAAATCAATCCACCAGCCATTTTTATCCCGTTACCCGGTAATCTAATACTCTGACCCGCTTGCCGAATTTCTCATCTTCCACCCATTTTCGGCAACATGGGATTCATTCATAGTTTCTGGTGGTGTGCCACTGTCGCAAGACTTCATTCATGTCTTAGTTCGTCATTCTCCTCTCCCTTCATTGCCCCACCATCTAGTTATTCGAATAATTCCCCACCCCCTCACCATCTCTCGTTACCTCAAATTTCTGACATGGAATACTCCTCGACTTTATATCGAGTTAAATATCACTTTGCCATCGAATTCTCATACTTTAATCATCGGAATTACTGCCACTCCGATATAGATTCTATACCACTCACTTCCGATATCCATCAGGACTCTATTTTTGGGGGAATTATAATTCCATTGAGATGGCTAACTCATCGACACGCTCATTCTGCTGATTGGTCGGTTAATTGTTTACTTGATTGGAATTTTTCATCGGTAATTAGGATTTGTCTCATTGTCTTAAGACAACGATGACAGAAAATAGAAATTCCAGTCATTCATTCGACTTCCGCTCATTTCGCTGAGTGTTTCATTATTTTTTCATGAATTTTTGAGGGGTGAAGCTAGCTTTTTTTCAGGGGTTGATCAAAAGGGTTCTGAACTTCAAGTGAAGACCAGAGTCATTCTGTTTTGGGACTTACAAACGAGAATTTTCATTTAAATCCAATATTCACATTTTCAATCCTTAATCGAACCTTCCATGATTTTTTAAATTTCAAAATTACAATTCTCACCTCACGACTTCCATTAACATTTGTTGTATGTATAAATAATAATAATACCAATAACAATAATAAAATCAAAACCTGTAAATTCACCCCCTCCACACCCTGACCAACCCCAAAGACCAAATCATCGTAAAAACGGTAGGACTCACTCATTTGAAAAATCGTTGACAAATATGAAATATCTGAGAGCAGCTAGAGAAGTCTTACGTCGGCGTCCCGTTGATTTTTCCGGGAAAAACACCACCGCCAGCTTTTACAACCTTACCTGTCAACCTTAAGCACCTTACGAGCTCCTGCACACTCGTGACAGCGACCAAAATGGATTATACGTTCGACCCCGGGTTTAATAACATCCCCCTCGCCCCCCACCTCCGCCCCCTCCGACCCCCCAATTTCTGCTCACATTTCACATTTCACCCAGCAATCACCGGTAAACCAAAGAGCAAAATTCTAACCTCAAAAAAAGTCCTTTCACCCTTTCGAAGGGAGAAAAAAAAAAAGAAGCAATTCAACCCCATTTCCTGTCTTCCCCCATTCACATCCAACTTCGTAAAAGAGAAAAAAAAATAAATAAAAAAAATAAAAGGAGAAAATACAGTTGTCCCACCGAAAACCCTCATCTCAGAAGTAATATCATCACCAGGAAAGAGAAAAAAACTATATAAAGAGGACGAAGGGTTAGGCATTGTGAGGATATATCTGGATGCAGTACAAGAGTGCAGCTAATGGTAGCTCAGGGTTCAGAGAAGGCAGCGTTGTCTTAGCGGTCTCTTCCCGGAATTCCCATTCCTTTAGCCCATCTCTTTTCAACTTATTTTCCACCTCCTCTCGGTTATACTTTCAGTGTTGTCTTTATTTTTCGTGTAAACCGTCGCATCCTTTCGCTGGGCAATATATCCGCCATTGCGGCTTTAAGGCACTGAGGCCCTTTTCTGAAAAACCTCCTCATGCTCGTCACTTTATGTCTCATAATTATTACTCCTTCGTACCTATTTTGCGCAGCTCATCTCTCCCTCATCCCGATGGCTAGTTTTTTATTTTTTTTTTTCTTCTTTTTATTATTTTTCTCTTGTCGTTTTGTTTCTGCCTTTTTTTTTCAGCTCTCGCGACTTCTTTTCTTTTGTTGGGGAGGGGAATTGTTTTCTCTCTTTAGTCTTCATTTTGGTGGAGGCACTGCCGAGAGTGTTTTTGTCGAGTTTTTCAGGGGTATCGTGAATTATGTGGATCATTTTTTTTTTTGGGGGGGGATGTGTGGGAAATTTGGGTAATGGAGGGATTTGTCTTCATTATTGGCGGATTTTTTTCGCCTCGTGGGGGAGAAAGTTGTGCAGCATGTGCTGCATATGGTTGGGGTGGGGGTTGATGGGGGTTAATTTAGTCTTCATTTTTTTTAATGGAAGATTTTAATTAATCTCCGATTTCCGCGAATTGCTGGACATTCGACTAGATCTAGATCAGTCCATGCGCGGGAAAATTGATTTCCTTTTTTTTATTTTCATCATCTATCAATAACTTAATTAATATAATTCGTGTATTTATTTATTTATGCACTGATAAAATAACGAAAAATCATACGAATGTTTATCTCAATTGTTATTAGATTTAATAACCATTTAATAATAATTTTAATTACTATTTAATGTTGACATGCCAATAATTCATATCAAAATATTAACATTGACATAATTATCCTGTCTATAATAAATGAATAAAAATTAATTAACAATGAAACAAATGGAAATCTAACGGAAATGGAAATGTTCTCCGAGGGAAGTGTGAGGGTAAATTTGACAGTAGATTTTTGCGCTCGTGATTCTTGTCTTTTGTTTCGAGTCAATTCCTCGAGTCTCTGAGATGAATGGCGAACATCCAGGGGGATAAACACATAATACGATAGAAATGAGGATGTAAGGACTATTTAGGTTTATGTGGGGGAGGTTTACGCGTTCGGGGAAGCAGGCGTCGCAGATTGGACGACCCAGATGCAATTGAAGAGCTGGTGAGGGAGACTCAAGGTCTTCGGGTTGTTCAACACAAAAAGGGAGAGTTCAGTAATTGTTTCTTATATTCTTCTCATTTTTTTTTTACCTTTTTCACTTCTCCTAACTATTCTTCAGATCATCTCTGGGAATGATCGATGGATGGAACAATCATTTCACTAAAATTGTACGGCCTCAAATGAATACTTTAGGTTTTTTTTTTTTCCATCAGTTAGCAACCCCTACGAAAAAAAATCCACTTGCAATTATCTGCAGGCGATCCATTATATTTTTTTATTAATACGTGTACGAGCTGATATTATTGTTATTATGATTATTTTATTGGTAACGGGAACTAGGGATTTTAGAGAAAAATGATAATAGATATTTTTCTTGAGAAATTTAAAAAGCTGTACCGAATAGATCTTTTGTAATTTCATGGCAAATCAATGGTTTTGGGGATAAATAATTGAGGGAAATATATATCTGTGAATATATGTCAATTATATCCGGATATATTTATTAATAAAAATAATGTCTCAGTTATAATTTTTGGATTATATCTGCGTCATGCGGACGAATTATTTCTATTTTTATTTCTATTTCTACTATATATCGAATTTTCCAGAAACTCGAGAATTTTCCAAAAACTCGGGAGTCGGGAAAAATGAATTTGATTTTTGGAAATTTTTAACTGGAAAGTGAATTTTTCCGGATTCATTATCCCTTTAAAAAAAAAAGCGTGTAACGTTTTTTGTCCGATTTTTTTCAGATTTTTTTATATATCCATATAATATAATATAACATAATCCCATTTTAATAAAATAACGATTTGTCTGGAATAACAAAAAAAAATGTATTTATCCATTGAATTTAATTGAAGAAAAAAAAATAAATTATGAGTAATTTTTTCAGATATTAAAAATTTTTTGAATATTCAGATTTTGGATGTCAAATAAATAAATAACACATACGTGTGAGCTTCGCCATATATGCTAGACAATTTCAATAGAAACTCGTCAATAGAAGAATTAGATTGAAGTGTGAATAAATTAGTAGATTATTTATAGACATCCGCAGGTGAACACGTGTTTAAAATCACGTCCCAAACTCTGGAATGGATACAATGAACAATACCTGAGGTACTTTCCACTTTTGTTGCCCACAATAAATGTCGCATAAATCGAATACCATTGGCTCTCGGTGTACCATAGCCATCCGCATCATAAAATCCCGTATATTACCCGTCATTCCCTGAAAGTTTCAGTCAATTGTCCTCCAAAAAAAAAGTCTGCCTTCAATTAGAATGCGACATATCCCACGCAATAGAAAATCCAAATATTTCAAATAACAATTAATATTAATTTGAATTCGAAACGAATTATGAATTTTTATAAAAATTCATATTTTTATGAAGCAAACGAATTGTAAGCGAAAATAATATTTCGAGGCTTACAGCAAATTGAGAAATAATACAAATGTGTAATGTCACGTTGAGAGATTAGAGGAGCTTACGAAATAGCTGACAATGCGAAGGGACACATTTGTAACGGTGCTTAAAGGTCACAATAGGAGACTTTTGTGATCTACAGAGGATGGTTGAGAAAATATCCTATACCTGGGTCATGAGGGTTAAAGGTCGAGGGGATGTATCTGTTCACGTATATAACACGTGGACACCTGAGACCCACGGGCACCATTGAAATGTACTTGTGGCCAGAGAGGAGTGTGTACCCTTGAAAAATCACTCTTCAAAATGGAAAAATCCACTTGTCATATTGACAACTTACGAGTGTGTTTGTCGGGTCTACGGTCCCAGGGGCCATCCCTCATATTTCTAAGTGCTCTACCTGTTTTTCACGTGAATACATGCACTTACGCACCTTTTACATACCTCAGGTCAATATCCGCCGACATCTTGAATTTTTATTATTTAAAAAATTTTTTATTTCGGATTATTTCGGGTGTTGAAATCATGAAAATTTATCATGAAAATTCTATTTATTCTCCAGGTGATCTCAACTAATTGTTATTAATGATAATTATATTTCTCTAGGGGATGATTATTTTATTTATTATTCCGGTCAATCTCCGCCGACATCTTTAATTTTTATTATTTAAAAATTTTTTTATTTCAGATTATTTCGGGTGTTGAAATCATGAAAATTTATTATGAAAATTCTAT
>NW_011887803.1:586651-595794 GCF_000806365.1 Fopius arisanus | reverse complement strand
AATTTTTATTATTTAAAAATTTTTTTATTTCAGATTATTTCGGGTGTTGAAATCATGAAAATTTATCATGAAAATTCTATTTATTCTCCAAGTGATCTCGACTAATTGTTATTAATAATAATTAAATTTCTCTAGGGGATGATTATTTTGGCGATGGCCTCCAATGAACTCCAGCAATAATTATTAATGCAACGGAAAAATATTTTGCTCGATGTGAATTTATGGAATTAACAAAGTACTCTTTTTTTTTTTTTAGAATTGAGTATTTATTTGCTAATTCTAGCTCTAGAATTTTACAACTTGAAGATAAATTGAGTTTTACTGAGTATTCTGTAAAATAATGTTGTTTTGACATGCAGTCGTGCCGTAGATGATGATAAACCTCCAGAGACAGGGACAATATGAAGATGAAAATGTATTCTTCACCACTGACACGACACCCTGTAGAAGATCTTTTGGGGAAGGCAAGACATTTTTTTTCATTTCAATATTCCTCGACGTCATATTTTTTTTGTCAATGGATAAGATCACCAGAAACCGGAGAAAAAAAATACTGATAGACATTCTCGGTGCAGCCTGATCCTCCAAAAATCAAAAATAATCAAGAACTCTAATTACCCCGAGCGGTAAATTATTTTTCTTGAATTACCCAACAAAAACTCCCCTAAAAAGCGTAGAAAACCATCGGATTATTTACCTTACCCGGGAGAGACTCGAAAGTTTTTCTTTTCTCAATTTATATTTTTTTATCTCGAGTTTCTCAAGATTTTCACGTTATTTGCCTATGGCTTGAGAATCCTCGGTCTCGGGGTGGGTCTCGTGGGGGTGGGATTGGTCTGAGGATATCGTTTGAATGTAAGGATATCTATATGAGAGAAGAGGCGATGCCAGAGGCGGGCCAGTACTAGGCACTTCTAGTTTCCATCAGCAAAGTAATTAATTTTTAATGTACTTTGCCTGCTTATTTCTTTCGTATCAAGCTCTATCCTTATTCCAGGGTATCTCTTGCTTTTGCCCACCTTTGGAAAAGCCCAACCCGGGGTTTGTAGTTGGTAGAGGGCAACGGTTATGAATTTCTAATGAGATTCCGTGGAAGATCTGCCAGAGATTAGTGGCAAGTGGAGCTGAGGGATGGGGATTGACTACTCACCATGTCAGAGACTTGGAAGACTTCAATCCAAAGTCATGTGGCTCGATCCATTTTTACTTATCAATGGACATGGAAATTTATTTTCATTCATCGATCCATCACAATCCACTCGAATTAATATTTTATCAAATTTATTATACACCCGGATTAAAAAAATTGAATCGGAATATTTTTTTCAAATTTTCAAAAAAATTTTGGAAGACTTTTTAGGCATTTTTTTTTGAAACAGAAAAAAAATTGGAAAGCAAAACTATTTTATTTTTGGGAAAGGTTTTAAAAAATTTTTCAAAACATTTTGATAAAAAAAAAAATTCTGAAAAGTTTTCTATAATTTTTTTGAAAATCTGAAAAAAATATTCCGATTAAAATTTTTTTTTACGCGGATAATTTATATAAATTGGGAAATTGATGAGTCACAAATGATTTGGTAATTTTAAAAATGAATTTTCATTTTTGAATTTTCCGATTGGTCCCGGGTGCAGAAGTCATAGTGAAATTTTCGAGAGAACCCATTGGCTCATATAAACTAGTGACAAAATAAATACTCCATTAATACTTTTTTCTCCCCTTTCGCTGGATTCAATGAAATTTGGCTTGAGACTGAAGTGGAACGCGTATCGACGTATACGTGAGGAAAAGTCGTGCCAGTGAAATGGAAAATACCGTTGGAATGCACCGAGGAAAAACCTGAGGGATGGGAATCGCATTAATATCGAAAATAAAATCGTCGTCGAGGGGGAAAAAAGCGCGAGTAGAAATAGAGGGTAAAAATGAAGTTTCAGTATTCAGCTTTACTTTTTTCCATCCCATGCCTTCCGGTTGTACTCCGGGGGCAAGATGGCGTCGTGTTTACTTCGTTAAGCGTCTAATTACTGGCAAGGAGGCCTTAAGACGTCGTCGTCACGACTGAATTTTGCAAAAAAAAAAAATACCCCGTGAGAAGAGAAAAAAAAAATCGGCAAATGCGATGGACTCACCCTCTCCCACTCCGGTCTAATGCATTTATCTATTTATCCAACCGCCTCGGGGTAATAAGCTAATATTAAAATAAGTCCAACGGCTATCAGCCGGGCTGTTATCATGGAAACTGTATTTCCGGTGGAACGATTTGGAAAAATTATTTAAGACGGGGTTAATACAATTTTATAGTCATTACGTCGCTTGATAATTGAGGAAATTGGGAAAATTTTAATGAAACATCGGGAATTGTATTTCTTCGAAATGTCACACGTTAACCTGAAGTTCGGACCAACAATTAAAAAATTATAAAAAAAAGAAATTACACCTTGAAAAAAGAAATACACGTTGCGACTGGAAAAATATTTCCTGTAGTTTTCAATTCTTCAATTTCAAATAAATCCAAAATTTATATTTCATTGAATTTCAATTGAATATTTAATATTCATTACCAATTAATTAATTAATATTATCATCCCGGGGTTCACCGTGTCCCTTTCCCGCGCAAATTCGAGTAAAAAATTCATATCAATAAAAATATCATCAATATTTCTACCGTAAGTGTGCGTGACCCCAAGTCACTGTCACCAGTATTTTTCGAGTTCCATTGAATCGGAAAAATTTCAAGATTTGTCCTCCAATATTTACCGGAAATTAAAAAGGTAAAGGACTAATGCATGAGGACGAAATACCCCTCCCTCCTCTGCTCTCACGTGGCGTCTCCACAGGAGGTGAATCCGAGGAGAAGAAAGGAGGGAAGAGTGAAAGATAAAAGGTAAAAGGGTATGGAAGAGAGAGAGGATGATAAAAAGGCATATAGGCAGCCGCACACAGGTCGAGGGGTCCGGGTCGCACGATCCTGCTTGATCTTTGCGCTCGTGCGATCTCTTGTAAAGCCCCTCTTGGACCCACCACATCCCCTCCATCCCTCTTCCCCTCTCCCCCTCTTTCCTCATTCCGTCCCTCTGCTATTCTACATATAACTAGCATTTATGCACCTCAATACAATTTTTTTTTCCATTTTTTCTGACCCCACAATTGACGAGAAAATTGAAAAATCTGGGAAATTCATTATCCCAAATAAAAAAAAAAATGGGGTGGTAATTTGAGAAGTTGCAATCATCAATTTTACGTCAGGATGTGAATTTATCAAATATAATTGAAGATATAGAATGAAATAATACAGAATAGAAATTTCGAAAAATCCGGAAATTAAAATTCCGAAGATTTCTTTCAGTCCCATTTTCATCCGTCCCATTTTCTCGTCTTCCCATCACCTCAAATAACCCATTTTTCCCACCAATTAAATTTCTCTGAATACCTGACCAAGTACCGATGCAAGATAAATTTACAACGAGTATTTAGCCACCCAAACATCCCGGTCTACCTATTGGGGTGATTTTCGACCCCAAAGAAATTCCTGATTCCCCTGAAATAGATCGATCTCTTCAAGTTTCTTAATCACACGTTTGGCTCACCCTCCCCACCAAGTGTGCATAAACTCAGGCCGACATAACGTGAATCTTACAAAAGAGAAAAGAATGAATCAAGGGGCGACGGGGGGAAGGGGGGAGACGGGAGGAGGGGGATGAGCAAGGAGGGCAATAGCACGGTACAAGTAAGTGAGTCGTGCATCTCTCACAATTAGTCGAGATCTATTTTATTTCCCCGGTTGGAATTTATCGTCCGGCACGCCACTAGAAACATCTCCCTCCCTCCCCCTTTCTCCTCATACCCCTCCACATCTTTTTCTTTGTTCGTACACTTTGTACATACACTTTGTTTGCAGCTTGTAAAGATTACTTCTTTAGAAATTGAGATAGTGTCGGTTGTCGTCTTTATTTCAGTCCCGTTTTATTTTTCAGTGATTTTATTTATGGAGTTGAAGTCAAGACGGTGAAAATAATTTAATGGACTGATATTTTAACGGGGCCTTATAGATGATTCGATTGAATAGGTGGGAAAATTTTTGATTGAGAAATAATCGTTGATATTCACTGGGTATTTAAAATTTTATTTGGGCCCATTTTTTTTTTAATTTTCCATTTTCCAAATTGGGCCTTATTTTTTGCAAATGGAAAAATAGGGCCCGATATTATTAGAGGGGGGAATACTGGGGGACATAACCGGGGATTTAACCATTTTGGTGATTTTTCAGCGAGCGATGGAACATAGACCGATTCGGACCCATTTTTATTGCTTCTTCATCTGGCCCAATACAAATTCCCTCTCGTCTTCACCATCGTTTTCTTCGACGATTTTATAACACAGCCAATCACGATTTAACGCTGTGCAAAAGTGACGAGACACGATTCCAGAATCGAAAATGCCGTGCGATAGTTTTAACGGATCGGTTGATATCCCTTACCAATTTTTACCTCATTTCATTTCACATTTTTTTTTTTCAACTCTTTCATACTCACTCTCGATGAATTCGTGACGATAAAAACGTGACTACGAGAGGTATCAACAGTGGAATATATTTGCCGTAGGTCGTAATAAAAGGTCAGCCGAGTTTGTGGATTTCTGGTGAAATTAATATTCTCGGGTCCAACGATTTCCCAATTTCCCTGGATTTTAATTTTCCCCTCGAAAATGGGACCAACGGGCACTCGACTCCATCGACTCCATCGAGTCGAGTGCCTCCAATGACATCAGTAAATAAATTTTATCTACCAATTAAATACCGGATGCTGACAAGTATTTTATATATTTTATGAATAATTATTAATTATTAATTGTTGCAATTATTTTATTGTAACTCGTTGATTGATTTTACTGGTGTAGCTCCCCGTGGGCGAAATAAGGAGTGAAATATTTCTCAGACGAATCTTTTTTCCCAATATGTTTCTCCTCGCATTCACCTTTTTTGCTGATCGAGACCCTAGTGTTGATTGTCTCGCGGATTCTCGTGGAATCACTTCTGACACAGTATACCATCCCCTCCTGGTGGGGAAGTGAGATTGGTATTGCCTTGCTCGGATTGTCCGCTACACCGCGAGAAAGGAGGAGAAAAATACAACGAAAAGAAGACGAACCTTCACTTTTTTTTCTCCCCCCATCCTTTTTTCTCACTCTCTCTCTCTCTTCCTATCGACTCACATCCGGTCACTTGTTCTTGTGGACATTCGGTGGCGAGGGGGCGTATTTACTCGAGTAGATCATCGGTAACTATCCCGAGAATCGGGAGTGAGAGGATGAACAAAAGAATTGGATAAAAATAATACAGAATAAAAAATAAAATTGGAAAAAATTTTTTTTTATCTCACTCTAATTTTAATGCTGTTCCGGTGGAAATGGCGGCCTGGACTTGCACAACTGCCTTGCGTGATATTAAATTATATCAGACCAACCCTGGAAGGGGTACTCCCTTCCTGGATATTTTCTAACCCCCTAGTGTCGTAAATTTTCGGGGACGAATCGAGTGTTGCTTTTAATGAAGAAACATATAAAATTGAAAAATTTTATTATCCCGAGGAGTAACTCGATATCAACTCCCCGATGGCTCTTCTTTTAACGTGTTTTTTATTAGGTCATACATCTACATATATATTTATACATATATATAAAAACTTGTCTGTAAATAATTATGTAAAAATTGTATTGTATATCCCCGTGAGATTTGTCTCTAAAATTTTTTTCAAGTTGTTTTACAAATTTGGGGATGGGGGTAAGAGAGGGGGAGGGGGAATAATTTTTCCGGGGTGCTTGTAACCTTTGTTAGGTGCAAGGGCTTTTCAAGCCCCTTATATTTCAACCCCCTGTAATAAATTTCGAATGTAAGAATCCAGCGGTACTTTATAATGAGCACTGGTCTCTATCACGGAATCTAAGGGAAATAAATATGATGAATAAGGAAGTGTGGCGTTGAAATTTTGGTGTAAAAATATGGGGGTGAATCATCCAATTTATATTACTCACACTCGCGCACCTTGAGAACTTCGTCGATATTATTAAAAAAAAAAAAGGCTGATCGCGAAGGAACTGAAGAAATCATTCACGAATCACTGAGAAAAATTTCCATATCTTCATCCCCTATGATTCCCCTAGCCGTAAATCTCCAAAAATCACCCCTACCTGCAATTTATCCACTGAGGGGTTGGAGGGGAGCTCCATCCCCTCCAAAAATCATAGAAAACGAAACCCGAAATTCCAAAATTGTGGGACGGCCTCAAATCCCCACATCCTCAGGACCTCCAAAAAAATCTTAAAAATTCACCGACCCCTCTCTCCCCTAATCACCCCTATTCCCCATTCAATCGTGATAGGGAAAAATATTCGTATGAATTAAATCGCGCGGGGAATTAACATTCCTCTACGTGCGGAGTATGAGGAAAAAATCCACCCATTTGCCCTGGCGTGCGTTGCACCCTCCACGAAACAACGGGAGCATTACCAACTCTCTGCACCCCCCCCCGTCTACCCCCTACATCGTCTTTCATTCCCCTTGCCCCTCATCCCTCTACCCTCTCCACCACTTCTTCATTCCCCTTTTCTTCCTTTTTGCCTACACCCGGTCGTTCATTTTCCCGTCTCCGATTCCTCGACCCCTTCTTTTCCTATACACGACGACGGCGACGCGAATGACGATAGGGCAAGAGGGGGGGGCTAAAAGGGGGATAGGGGGTGCATGGCGTTGGAGGGGTGGGCTGTCTTATTCTTTCCACTCATTAAGGCGGATCGATGTGGCCGTAGATGCCACGATGGTATAAGAGGAAATAAGAGTGGGGAGCATTGGGGGGGCAACGGGGGGTGGGAGGTGAAGAAGGGGTGGTTAAAACCCTGCAACATGTCACGCGCTCACATACACACATTTAGAGCCATTATTTTAGGGATTCTGAAATTGTTTTCAAAGGATGAAACTCACGTTTTCATGGGAATTAATCAATTGACTTCGAGTTTATCGAGTGTAATCGATTGAGTCTAGGGGGAATGGGGGGGACTTTGTGTCTGGGGCCACAGTGTCTTTGAATTTTTTTTTTTTTTTTTGCTTCAAAGGGTAGAGGTTTTTTTACGAGTGCTGAGGTACTGTCAATTTCAATCCTTGATTATTTTTTCAATCACCGAATTATCGAGTTATGGAAATCCGTCGACGAGTCTCGATATTAATTGATAGGGGGATGAAGGGGTGTGAGGGTTTTTACGGATTTTTTATAATATTTTCACGAGAACTTTTACTTGATTAAATTCGTAAAGTTCATATGGATTGATGAGTAATAAAATTATTGACAATTCAATTGCTTTTTTCGTGTAATGATTGGGGTACGGCCCCCTCCCCCAGAAATTAAAAAAAATATCGGGGTAAAAATATTGCGATAAATCGATTTGTATTGAATGAGAGTCGGATATCCAAGTCTGTCCGGGGGACGAGAGGTGCAAAACCACGTGGCAGCGCACGTGGTGCCTCTCCCCCTGTTTAAACCACCCCACCACCCCTATAACGGGCGCGCGCCGTCAGCTGACCACCGAGTGGACCTTTCAACCCCTCAGTACGATTTCTTTCTTTTTTACAACTGGACGCAACCACGTGGCCTCAAACCACTTTATCTTCATTTCACTCTCCATCCCCTTTCTTTCCTCTACCCCCTTACCACCCTACCCACCCCTTTACTTTTTTACGCTCTTCCGCATCCGATTTTTTTCCCATCTTTTTGTTATTATTATTTTTGTATATATTTTTTAGTTTTTTTATTCGTGAAGTGCACGGGGGTGCACCGAGCCTACTCGACATTTGAGGATGAAAAGAGGATATAGGGGGGTGGATAGGGGATGATGAGGTGGGAGGAGGAAATATGCATAACGTTTATATTTGGTGCACTACTTTAATGGGGCTGGGAGGACGGGGTGGCAAGGAAAGGAATCGGAATCGGCTAGGGGTGGAAGGGGGAGGGCAATGGGGGATGGGAAAAGGGTAGACGTTTCAAAGTTTTAACCCGAGCGTATGTGTGTCGTATCCATCAGCCGAATTATAAGCCTCCAGACGGGGGAGAAGAGTCAGAAAACGGAGGATAAAAATTCAGAGGTTGAAAATATAAATAAATTGAGGAAATGTACTTGGGGTGTTTTTGAGGGGATTTCTTCTTTTTTTTTTATGCATTTTTTGAATAGGGAAGGGTATTTTATATGCATGAATAATTGGAAGGACATGTAAAGTAGATTTTTTTTTTTTTCTTCTTTAGAATTGAAGAGCCAGGGAGCCGGAGAAATTTAAACCAGTGAAATTCGGATGACGACTCGTCTTGCTCATTTTTAAAATGCCACTTGTAAAAATTTTGGAAAATCCGGAAATCAATGAAATACGGGTGACATTTATTTTCCCCAGTGGATGCAGTGTCCCCTTCAAAATGGATCTTTTTTTTTTTTCAAACCCACCTAAAATTTCCGGACTCACCCAATGAGAGTCACCCCAGCCTCCTAGCTCCACCCCCATCAGCCCCCAATAGCTCCCCTACGTAAAAAAAAAAACATCAATTCCGTCTTATCTCGTATCTTAATGATTAATAAAAAAAAAAAAAAAATCGCATGCAGATACGTCAACCGAACCACGCCCTCAATTTCCAACCCCCCTCCCCCTCCTACCCCCTATTTATTTGTATAAAAGTGAGACAACGCAGGAAAGACACACCGCGCTCTCCCTCATCCTTCTCTTCTCATCTATTCTCTCCACCTTCCCAAGTATTTTCTCCAGAAGTCAGAGGAGAAGATGAGGAGCAGTAACTCCACTTGTGTGTTATGCTCACCCACCCCTAATGACGCAAGCAAAGCAAAACAAAGAAAGGTTTATACACCGTCGTATGCTATGGGAGAAAAAGGGGGTGATGGGGTGGAGGGTGAGTTTGGGTGGTTTAAGGGGGTGTATACACCCCCAGTTTTCACCTCACCCCCTTCTACCCACCTTTTACAACCACCGCTCACTCACATGCGCGCAAATGAAATCGATTAAAATGCTGGGCGCAACTTCTATACCCACTTTCACCCCCTTCCTTCGTTTTCCCTCGTCAGCCTCTCTTTTCTCTACCTACCAACACCCCCCCCC
>NW_011887803.1:582518-586626 GCF_000806365.1 Fopius arisanus | reverse complement strand
CGGGCCCACCCCCTTGTAACCCCGAAGCCGCTTCAACCCCCGTTCCCACCCGAAGTAGAGTCTCGTGGCCGTAAGAAAGCTCCGAGAAAACCCTTACCCATCCCCCTCACCCCCTTTACTACCCCACCAACCCCGTCCTGTGCTCATGACATATATATATTTATTTGTGTTTAAAGGGTCTCGAGGAGTCGCTGATTACTCCGAATGTCTTCTTAGGGATAAATTAACGGATTGGGAGACAGTGGATCGGCGATATTTTTGGGTTTTCAATGGATTCAGTTGATGGAGACAAAAGATTGATGAAAAAAAAATATTCATCTTCTTTTTTTTCTCCACTCGAAACCCATCAAAATTTCCGATGCAAGTCACTATTTACACCGCCATTTACCTCTCAAATCCTCTCAAGTAATTCGCAAAGAAACATTTGGGGGATGAAAAACTTTCTCATTCACATTTCCCGAAGTAACCAAGCGGAAGGATTCTTTTTTTAAACCCACCTGAATTTTTCCCCTCATCCGGCAAACGACGGGGCATTCCCCACTCACAAAATCTCACCGCTCCAATTTTCGCTCACAGAAAATCATGAGTGCTCTCGTGTCTCCATTTCGGACGGTTAAAAAGGATATTATTTTTCCATAGATTCGGGAATTAATTTACCTCATCACTCATCAAATTTCATTGCTCAAAAGCTCCTCAAAAGCCGCTCACAATTGCTCACAAAAAAAAAAATAACTGATATTCACAGAAATGTGGGGGGAATTTATTTCTCTTTCAACCATTTTCTGGCGAGTTTCCCTCATAATCAAATAAGCTTATCATTTAACCCCCTCCCCTCTGCAATTCCACCGCTCAAACTTGCGAAATTCGAGCGCAGATGCCCCACCTATTGAACAACCCCAAATGCCACCCCTGAGTCCCTCAAAATTTTGTCACACAACCGCTCAGAATGAAAAATGAACGCCATAAAATTCTCTCCGCGCAGAAAAAAAAAAAATCCACAAAATTTATAATTAATTAATCAACAGCGAGTGGAATTAAAGTTAAGCCCAGTCTTTCCAACCCCTCCGGGGGTGAGTATGGGTCGCATGGATAGAATCTTAGCGTCTGAATATATATCGGAAAAGGCGCGGAGAGGAGAAGGAGTAAGAGGGACCTCCAGCCCAGAAGAAGGAAGGGATGGGTGAGGGAAAACGAAGGAAGGAAGAAGAGGAATAAGAAAAAGAGAAAAGAGAGGGGGTGAGTTTTGAAGGAGTTGCGCGGCGCGGCAAGTACGACGACTGCCTTCGGAGTTAAAGTAGAAGGGGTATATGTAAAAAAGGAGTAACAAAAAGAGAATTTAAAAAAAGACTAGAAGAAGGAACGAGCCAGGGATAACGAAAACTCGGTAGGAGAGGCAGTCGTGGAAAGGGGTAGGTAAGGAGGGCCACTGTTTTTACCCAGGCGAAATGCCTGGGCGAACTGGCGTTTTACTCATTTACTTCAGCGAGTACTAACACATCTGTGGGGCATAACTACGTCTGAAACTTTCATCGAATCATTCTTTTTCCCTTCAATTTTCGGGGAATTGAATAATTAGAGGGCGCGCGCGCGGGTTCAGAGTGATTTCGCTGAATGGGTAAGGAAATCTCCATTCTAAAAAACCGATTGTCGATTTGTTTGTCCCGTTATGGTGGACTAAAAGTCGTTTACGCAACGGCCGGACGTAAAGTTGAACTTTTCGGACGCGACCCGCGGACTAGAAGTTCAAGGGCGAGCGGCAACAGGACATTAACCCACCAATTATATCTCTATTCCGCCTCAATGATGAGCGAGAAAATGAGTTTTACGATTCCGGCTTAAAAAGTTAATTTTCCGTACGGATCTACCTGGCGGGCAATAATTTCCGATGGCCTACGCGATCATCCAATTCAATGGAAACCTTCATGGTCATCACGTGTGCAATGTTCACACCTGCCTACAGCAATTACAGTATCAAAAACAATAGCTTTACGGACTGTAATCCAATCAGAATTTGTCTTCGAGGTTATCTCCACGACTACTGGAGCTAAGTAGATACTTTCTTTCTTCAGCAGAAAAGTTCTCATCTAGACACCCAAGTAATTATCGACACCATCAATTTTGAACATGACGGGACGATTTTTCAGGTTAAGTTTGAAAAGATGTTTTTTGTTTTTTTTTTTTTCTCCCCCCTGACAATATTTGTTTTACGGTGTATTGAAGTGTGTGAGTGGAATGACGTTGAAGGGAATCTTAACGTTGGCACTGTAGAGTGGCGTTAGTAGGGGAAATGAGGGGTAGTATCTAAGACGCCGAGGTTCTCTCTCCTCCAAGTAATTATAAAATGCAATCAATACTTTACATATTTTTCACGCAGCCGAGGCTCGATGGGGCGGCGTCGTTACGACGCGTACAACCTCATCTCTCTCATTCTTCTTTAAACCCCTCTTCTCTCTGCCCCTTCCCGTGGATCCTTTTTCCCTTACTCTGGACACCCTTCCTTTCGATATCCCATCGTGTACGTATTTTATACTCCCCTACCTCGGAGTAATTCCTTGGGAGAAAAAGTCGAAGGGCGGAAAAACGTTGGATAAAACGTGTGAGTTGAGATCGAAATTTTTTGTTCAACACTTTTTCACAATTACAGGTGCAATTAATAATTTTTAATTGAATTTTAGTCAGTAATTAGGTAATTATTGATTTTAAATTATCTTTTCTTTTACAACCAATTTAATTATGGCGAAAATTAGACCATTGGAGAGGCGAGAAGAACCACTCACAAATTCGAGATCCACTCACAAAAGCTCACAGTCCAAAATTTCCACAATCCAATGATGAATTTCGGGAGAAATCGAGAAAACAAATCACTGATTCGCCCCCCCCTTGAGCCACCCAGTCCCATCACCTAAAAGTCCCAAAATTTCTGCTCACAATCGCTCAGAACAATCGTCCCAATGCCTGAGATCTGAGCCTCTCAAAAAACAAATAATTCTATTAAAATTGAAAAATTCATTCACCAATCGAACAACCCCATCAGCCCACCCCACCCCCTCGGCTCGCAAAATCCGACCGCTCGAACTTTTGAAATTTCCGCTCACAATAAAAAAAAAAGCCCATTAATGACCGTTGAATAATCTCTGAAACTCGTACGCATCCTGATTAATGTCCCAACGTTCGCCCCAACCCCTTCATAAGGTCGCTGGGGTGGGCCAAGACTGCACACGATATACCCTTCACTCATGGGGGCGAGTGAGAGAGATACGACGTGAAAGCCCTCGGGCGGTCGTTCGTCGAAAGTATAAGTAGTGAGCGTCGTTCAAGGGTTGGTGACTGTAGGCGGCTGATAGAAAGAGTACAGGAGCTCAAGAAAAAGGGACGAAGCGACTTCAACCCTCATCCCCTTGCCCCTCACTCCACCCTCTCCACCCCTTTAGGAGTGAAAGAAGACGAGAGAGAGGGAGAGGTAGCGAAAGAAAGAGAGAGAGAGAGAGTGAGAGAATGAGGAAAAAGTGAGAGAGAAGGTGGGACGCGGCCAGATTTTAACGATTCCACTGCCACGGAGTCTTAAGAGAAAGAATAGGGATGAGTGGGGGTGAGTGGGTGGTAGGGGGGGAAGAGGGAGGCCGGGGGGTTGAAATGAGCGCGAGGGTTTTCACCGAGAGTCGTCGGGCAACGAAGAAGAAGTAGGGGTTTGGGGGATGTGAAATGAAGAAATTCTATCTACATTTCCAACCCTTCATGCGGCGTCTTACCTCATACCCCTCTTATACCCCACCACCCCCCTCCTCATCCCACCCCACTGCCGACCGTTGCCTAGCTCCTTTTTAACGTCCTTCCCTTCTTGTTCCTTCTTCTGTGGGCTGCCTCCTCTTCCGATGGGCATGAGGAGAAATGACTTGTCCTTGTTCTACCCCGGCACTTCTTTCTTCAGTCTCCACCCCAGATGAGACAATGCCACCCAGTGGGTGGCGTAGGGTGGAGGGTGGCGTCCACACAAATGCGTATAGTTTCGGGTAACACCTGGAAATTACAAATAGAAAGTTTTATTTTTTAAATTTTTGTTTATGGATTTTAACATTCGGGGAATTGTCAAGTGGGTGGGTGGGGAACT
>NW_011887803.1:554332-582477 GCF_000806365.1 Fopius arisanus | reverse complement strand
CGGGTGGGAGATTTGGTTTCCCCTTGTGTCTTTTCTTTTTTTTTCTTTCTTTTTGTAATCACAAGGAGAAATTAAATCGCGAGAGAAAATCATTTCGCTGGAGGAAAAAAAAAAGGGAAAAGGGAAAATAAAAAGGAAACATTTAAAGACAGTGATTTCAAACAATGAACAAAGGTAGCTGAGAGCGGAGTCTCAACGGACAATAGCTCGTGTGGAACAAACACATCTTACTCGAGAGATCCCTCACTCCTACCTCCTCATACCACTTTTTCCGTACTCGTGTCTACCCACTCTACCTTACCCACCCTTCCTCTGACTTTTCTCAATCCTTACCTTCGGTCTCCTCTTGAAAAATATGTGGATTGCTCCCTCGTGTCCTTTTCACTCGAGGCATTCTATCGGAGATTTCCCATATTTGCTTTGTGGTTATCGGTGTGATTTTATGAGGTGAAATATCTGTGAATTTTTATTCACTTCTATACGGAGGGTGTGGATATTTCACGGGCAATAAATCGAGGATTGAGGGATTATTTTCAGAAGAGAATGTATTGTTTATTATCTCTTTTGATTACTTCACAGATTTATAAATGGGGGTCAACACAATCGATCGATCTATTGATAACGATTGAATCTCGAAATATGGGTCGCTAATTGATCGCCCAAAATCGATCGATTATTATTAATTTTTTCTACTGCGACTCTTCAACAATTAAATCAGTATAAATAAAATATTTTCTAAATTACTGGTGAATTAATAATATTAATAATTGATAATAAATGAGCGACAAAAAATTGACAATGCAAAATTTTCACTTCAATTGTCATATCTCATGAGACATGTCTCTTCATCCGGCATAAATAAATAAATAAATAAATTTCCATTCAATTCTCATTTTGTCCCGTACAATTGTCAAAATCGATGCAACACGGGACAAAAGGAATTCTGGTGCAAAAAAGGTGGAAAAAAAAAATTTTTGTGAAAAGAATAAGACAAGTGGATCTCTTGTCGCGAGGATACTTTAACTCCACTCTTTCTCGTACCTCTCAAAGTTTTATTGGCCTCGCGTGGCGAATAGAAAGGGAACCCAAAGTCTACGCAACTCGACTGATCCCCATTTCTCCTCTCCCACCCCTTGAGGCATCCACCGAAAAAACTCCCCAACACGGAAAGGGGTCTCAAATAAACCCTCACGACTTATGCCACGACAGAGAGAGAAAATGAAATGGTGAAAGGGTTGGAAATTTCGTCGAATGTATCTCGAGTGTAAAAGATTATCAAGTAAAATATTTTCACATTTTTCAGGTACATTTTTTTTTCTTTCTTTTTTTTTCACCCTCCCCCCTCCGCCCGCCCTCTCTCTTTTTTAAGTTGTTCCTCGCAAAGTTTGTGGAGCAACTTTTCTCTCAGTAGATTTAACGTCACCACACGTGAATCCTATCCATAAACAAGAGTTTATTCAATTTTTAAAATAGAATTTCATGAGAATGAAGTGAAACTGAATTTTTTTCAGTTGAATTATTTTCAGTGAATAAAGGGACGGGTGATACTAACCCAATTTCACTCATTCTGCCTGAAATAATTATTATTTTTCAAATTATTTATTATTAATCTGAATTTTTCCGTCATTATCCCGATGGAAAATATTTTTCCGTCATTATTCCCATGGAAATATTTTTCCAAATAAAAATCGGCTGTATAAAAATACATTTCAATCATTTTCCCCCAAACCTCCCGATCCATAACCTCAGAGGGGGTCAACGTGACCCCCGCCCCCTCCCCCAAAATATTCCGTCAACAGCGAAAGATTTTCCATCCCCGAAGAAGCGATAAAAAAAAATAGTAAAAGGTGTATTCACCCCAGAGACTTAGAAAAGATAATGAGTGGTGCCTAGTACGAGCGCACACATCCCTCACGAGAAAAAAAGCCCCCCCAGAAGGGGGAGAAGAAAAAAGCGTAAAAAAAGGAGAAAAATCCGAGGAGAAAAAAAAATAGAGAAAAAAGTTTGAGCATGTAGACCATACAGTTTGACTCTGAGCGAAGAAACTCACGGAGAGAAATCCCTCCTCTCCCTCACAGGCCCGCGTTTGGGTAGCCCCCCTTCTACCACTCTCGTTTTAAAATTTTCGTTGGGTAGTTGGGGGCACGTAGCACGAAATGAGGGTTCCTGAGTTTTTGCCAGGCGATCAATAAAAGTCTCGGTGCTTCTCTGCCTCTTATACTTGTCGTATAACGAAGTAGGCATATACATACACATACACTGTACTACTAACCTTACCTCCCGCCCCCCCCTCGACCCGTGGGCCCGCGCCACCCCCTCCACCTCTTTAGCCTCCTCATCCTCTTTAGGATAAAGATAAAGAGTGAGAAGAGAAATGAGAGGAAGAGGAAATGTACAACAAAATAAAAATCTGAGGGTGAATTTCTTAATTAATTCAGGGGGGGCCTGGGGGGCAGAGGGGGTGTCGGAGCGGTTAATTTTTATTTTATTGTGGTTTCCATATTTCGGATTGATGGGGATTCGGATCTTTTTTGGCGGGTGGAACCTTTGGATGATAAGAAGTAGGTGGGGGGAGGGGGCGAGATAAGAGGAAAAGACAGATTGGAGGATTGAAATGGAAACAATGGTGACGAGAATAAGCTGTTGATCAGGATGAAAGGAATAATTATATGATGACATGAGTGATTTAAATTATCGAGTGGCTGCATTTATATTTATCGCGTAAAAATAAAACAAGAATAATGATAAAAAATCGAAAACAATAAACAACCGCAGTCTCTAAAATCCGTAATTGTTAATCAGGGTTAATGAATGAGTGCAGAAATAAGAGAATTATTCACGCTCACCGACGAAACGTTGGACCCCTATCAGAACAAAATAAATATTCTTAACATTCGTCACTGCTGATCATCAAACAAACAAAATTGCTCACTCCCACCAACAAAAACTCACTGACTCACTGAATAACGCTCTCAAAGACCCACTCTCTCCTTACAAAAAGCAATTTTTTTTTTTATCTCTTCCGCCTCTGTATGCGTGCATTAATTTTCTCCCAGCCCTAATACTCATCAACGCTCGGCCTAACCCATCATAAAAGGGGGAGGAGGGTCCTTCTATCTTCCACCCGTAAAACTTTTCTCCATGTGTTTGTGAATTTGTTTATGTGTTAGTGCTCTAAGAAAAAAAAGAAATGTGAACCGAAGCTTTTATGCATGTCCTCCCCTTCTTGTTCCTTTGTTGCGTGTATCTACATCTCCTGGCATTTTCTAGTAAAATGTAACATACATTTTTTTTTTTTATGTGTGTGTGTGTGTTTCGGTGGGGGGGAGGACTTCATCGTGCGATCCATAATTATCGCTCTCTTACCGAGTACACAGAGTCGTTTCCAACTTTCTTACTCACGCAATTTCCACCTTTGCCTTTCTCCGCATTCGGCCAGGGTAGATAGGGGGGAAGACTTCCTTTTGATATTAGCTCGTCATGGCAACCATATGGGTGGATTTAATTGTGTGTTTTTAGGGGCAATTGTTAACTTTTGTCTTACGGTTTCGCCTTTTGGAGGAGTCGTTAAAAAGTTTTGCAATTTTTTTTCTCTACAACCGCCAACCCCCCGTGGGGGGGGCCGCCAAGGTAAAAGAGGGGTGGCAGATTTTGGGGGTTCATTCCAAAATCTCGGATTACTTTATAAACAATTCAATCACTAACAATTCCACATCACAAATATTTATTATTACATTTATATTATTCTTAAAAATTATAATTACAAAAAACAGCTATCATTTTTGGTGGTGGGGGGCGTTGGGGATCTGGTCTATTGTAATTGATATATTTCAATTATAATGATTATTTTGATTTTGTCGAAAAATATTTTGGGTGCATGATAATGGGGGGAAAGGGGGAACACGGGGTGGAGAGAGGGGGATTGGTAGTTGAAGTGTTGGGTTGAGTATGACAGTGAAAATGGCGGGTACGAGCTGATGGTTAGGGCGACGTAAGATGAATTTTTTTTTGAGTTAATTTAGTGTCTCAATGGGTGAGTTTTATTGATCAGTGAGAAGTGACTAGATGTTTTGGTTGCGCCCTGTAGGCACCCGGCTAATTAATTCACACTGGGGTGGCCCCTCTCGCGAGCATCCCAAAGTACAATAAAAAATACTTTTTTTTTTCTTTTATTCTTTATTATTCATTCACCTCGGTCTTCTTTGATTAATGTTCCCACCAACCCTTTTTCAATGTCCGTAAGGAAATTTATTCTGGTATTCAAAAAAGGTGAATAAGGCGATTGGGAAATACACCAGGTGATGACAATTTTTTTTTTTTTTTATCTTGGGCTCTCTTATGGGAACGACCTGGAGATACGTGAGAATTCGTTTTATTGAGTTTTTGGATTTCGGGGGAAAATCGTTCGATCATTTGCTGACAGATTCAATTAATTTTTTATTTGTGGGGGTGGATGGGCGGCTGCTCTTGGAATAATTACAGTGACAAGTCATTTTTTTTTTTTCAGAGGATGGAGAATTCAATTTTGTAATAGTTCAACTGAATTTTCATGCCATTATTTTTCGATTTCTGACCCACAGTTTTTTTTCATTAAAAAAAATATTGAAATAGTTTTCTCGGTTTAGCCCGTCGCGGGGATGCGTCGGAGTAATAAATTAAAAACACAATTAAAACACGAAAACCGATCTCATTTTCTATATGGGAAAATATATATTCTGACAGTTATATATTTTTTATATGGATCCACTATGTACACAATAAAATAATCCATAAAAATTGTTAATAACAAATAATTAACAAAATAAATAATGAGCTCTGAAAAAGTGGATTTTGTTCCGGGAAAAATCTTTAAAAAATTTGCAAAATTGATAATTGACCGAATTTTTAATGGAATTTTAATAAAAAATTATCACACGCGATTTAATTGTTGTTGAATAAAAATTCAGATAAAATTGTGAAAAAAAAAAGCGGTAAAAATCATTATGGCGTGAGTTAAAACTGGTGGAGAATTCGTTCCGGATCCGCCATGTTATTTTTCCACCCCTCGAAGATCAGTCGGGAGTTTTCTCCATCCTTGAAGAAATACGCCCTCAAGTTTATTCTCATGGGTTGGACCGATTGTAATGACAAAATCAATAGCCAGTTCATGTGTTGTTGACAAAATAAATCGCACCGAGTGCTTTTTTTTATTGTCCACTATTGGATAATTAATTTTTTCCTCTGCCAAATTTATTTGCATAGTATCGCCCCGATTAAACCCTATTTCCTATAAATTTTATAACAATTATACTATTCGACGAAATAGAATCGTCGAGGCATGAAATGCGATACAAATAACAATAAACAATTTATGATATTTATTATTAGAGCAATTGACAGTAAAAGTGTAAATTTTAATTGTGAATTTTCGGTGATCATTTTATTTTTACAACAAAATAAATTATAGTATTTATTGGACTACGATTGAGTGACGCGAGTGTTCGCCAGTTGATTTTACAGTGAATCGAAAAGTTGATTGAAAATTGGCGCAAAAAAATGTGATATGACAAAAAAAACAACAAAAATATATAGCAACAAGAAACTTTATCGAACCCCGTCGAAAATCCTGTCCATTTTGCAGTCCTCAAAATCCCCACATCGCCATGGGAACCTGCAGCAACAAAAGCACACCCAAAAACAACGGAAAAAGCAACAACAAAAAGGGAAAATAAAATAAATAAAATTTGCCAGGCCGATCGAAAAAAATCCTGTCAAGGGTTCTACAATCGCCGGACCCCCAGATCTGCAAACAAGCCTCCATTACCAAAAATTCACACCCAGAAACAACATCAAAAAACAACAACAAACTCTGCACGAAAGCCGGTGAAAAAAAAAAATCTCTCCAGCGTTTTGCACTCATAAAAATCCCCAGACCTAGATACAAACCCTCACCGCCAAAAAAACCGCGAAAAACCGATTAAAAAAAAAAAAAATCAAAGAACAACATAAAAAATCATGAAAAATAAAAAAAAATTTCAAATATCTCACATTCATCTAAAATCCTCCCCAATGACAAACGAACCCCCCACGCCCCAACCCCCTCCACCACCAAACCAAAAAAAAAACTCAATTTTTCACACATTTTATTTTTGTTTTTCATTTTTACCCTCGATTCGTTGTCTCCACGCATCCCGTAGCTTTCTTAATTATCATCTGTCTATCTCTGAGTATTAAGAAGGGAAAAATGTGCGGTAGGAGGGTAACGTGGGGGCCGTGCAAAGAAGGAAAAGCGTCGGTGAACGACGACAACGCGAGCGGAAGGGAAAAAAGGGGGAGAATGAGCGAGAGGGGTAGGGGGAACGAGGGGGATGGTGTTGAGAGGGGGACCAGTGGGCAGAGGGGGGTGGAATGGGGGGGTAAGGGGGTGTTGGTGGAAGAGAAAAGAGAGGTTTATAACTTGGCGGCAAAGAAAGAGTGAGACGATTTGGGGGGGAAAATGAAATGAGAGAGGAGAAAAGAGAGAAGTAGGGGCCGCTTCTTATACTCCGCCCAGCATCCAAGATGGCGTTGTGCCACTGGTATTTTTCCCCCCTCGTCATTAAAATCAATAATTAAAAAATACATTCGGAACGGTGAGATAAAATGTGATGGGCTCCATTTTCCAGGATTTTTTTGGCGGGGAATTTTTGTCAGGGGGGTCGGGGGTGGGGTTGAAGAGGAGACGTGGGGCTGGATTTTTTTGGGGATTTTTTGGTGTGTCGATGGGGTGAAATGGGGATTTTTGGAGTTTTTTTGAGGATGGAGTTGATGTGCGAATTTTTGGGAAAAGGGTGAGGAATTTTTTTTGGAGTTTAGGGGTGATTTCGGGGATTTTTCAGTGCGGGGGATGGTTGGGGATTATTTTTGTTTGAATTATTGTTTGAAAGGAATTTTGGAGCGGAATTCGGGTGGGAGAGATTTTTTTTTTGGAGGCAAACATGATTTTTTTTGGATGGGAGAAGGACTGGAGAGGTTTGAGAGTTTTTGGGGATTTGTTATGGGGAATTTATAATTTATTTATTAACGAAGGGGAATTTTGGAGTTTGCCATATTTTTTTTTAATTTGGAGGAACAATACTAGACGCTGAAAATCTCCGTGAAAATCCTAACAGAGATTTTTTTTATTATCGAAACTTTTCAAGATTTAGCTACAGAAAATTGGACTTCGTAATTATTGAGGGATTGTTTCAGGGGATTGTTTAGTTTCTTGTAAATTTTTCTTCAAGGCTTAGGAGGAGTAAATAATTAAATTGCATTAACAATTCCCTTTGTAAGACTTGAAAAGTAGGGAAAAGACACTTGAGGATTTCCGCGACTCAATATATTGACTTTTTCATTTTTTTCGAGTTTAGAATAAAAAGATAAATTATTTAAATAATTAATTTCGACCACTCGGGAAAGATCGATTAATCGATGGTCTGTTCAGAGATATTCTCATGCTAAAAATCGAATGTTAAAATGATTTTCCACGAGTTTTTAGCGATAAACGCGGAATTTTCGTGATACCGTAGAAGAAAATGGAGGAAAGAATTGTTATTTGAAAGTATTGGCGTATGCAAATGAGAACGGCGAGGTCGGAGAGCATTCGCCATGTTTATTCTCACAGTTTTAAACCCGCACATATTTTCTCCTGAATTTGAAAAGTGCCGAATGGAATTATCGCTCATAAATCCATTTGAACATTCACTAAAAAACGATTTGTTCATCCACAAATTCCGCCAAGACTCAAAAAATCCCCTTGCCTCAATTTTGAAGATATTTTAAAAACTTAATCACCACATTTTGAAAATAAATTCAACCTGGTAAAAGGGTCGTAATCCTTTTATGGACCTTTATTCGAAAAAAAAATTCTTTCGCGTCTTAAAACTCCTCTGAAGTGCGCGGAATCGAACGCCCTTTGTTCTCAGCCCATCTCCCGAGAAATGAAAAATCAATTCCAATTTCATCCACTTTCTAATCCCCAAAAGTGCAAAAAAAAAAAGTTATAAACAATATTTTATTTCTGCCTTTAACAAAAAAAATTCACGCAACGAAATCTCTCCGGAATCTATTGCGATCTTATTCCTAAAATACTATCACAATCTTCAGCTCGTCGGATTAATTTAATATATTTTCATATAAATAAATATATCAAAGGTTAGGTTTAGGTATACCTAAATATACAGAAATATATATAAACAATTGCAATGGACGCGCCAAATTCTCCACAAAATGTTCATCCGATTTTTCGATTGTCATTCGATTGTTAAATAAATAAATTGAATTAAATAAAATTTATTTAATACCGACACGGAAAAAATATCTGTCAATTATATCCCGATATACGTCGGAAATATATCGTCAAAAAATATATTAAGAGATATATTTCGATTATATATTACCCCGGCAGATATATCCCACCCCCTGCATCAATATATTATCAATATATTAAAATATAAGTTGGATATATTTAAGATATAATTCCGCAAAAAAAAAAATGATATCCCGGTCATAAAGATTTGGATTATAAATATTGTACGGAGTAATTATCCCCGTGTATTTCTCTGGATGAAGCCGAGATTCCCAAGATGAGTAACCGAAATATCAATTATTCAGGGGTTTAAATTTGAGAGCCATTTCCCACCATCAAGGAATGATACGTGGCAACATGGCATAGTCAGCCATTTGCATATCTTTCCGAACATAACCCCTGCCCGTCACCAATTCAACATCTGCATGAGTTTATCCCATACATTTCTCGTTCATTGTTTTTCCACATCCCCAGGTAGTCACTGGGACATTCCGGACCCTCGAAAAAAAATATTACTTATGCCAAGTAAATTTACACTAGAAAATAATTTAATAAAAATTGTACAATAATTTAATAAAATAAAATCGCCAATTGATTGATTGATTTATTATTTAATTAGGAGAAGTCAGTATTTTCATGAATATTATTTCTGCAAGTCATCGAGACTATAGATGTTAATAATGATAATCCTATCGTAATTATGTATAAATAAAAATGTTTAATTATATTTTATTATTGAAGAATTGAATATTATATCAAATTTTAAGATAAATTCGTAATTTTTGCGCGTGGGGAGTACGAATATTCGCCAATCTTTATTACACATCGGTTATTCTTCTTATTATCATCTTCCTATATACCCAAATACATATAGATAAAGACAAACGTACATGCCCAAAAATGGCATTGACGGCTTTCCGCTTCCGACGCGTCCATTCGCCAGAAAAAAAAAGCGGAAAAATCGGAAAAGAATATCTCGAGCATCACACACCCCTTCATAAAATCCCTCCGCCATATCCAAAATGGCCTCCCGACAGCCAATAAATCGGCCAAACGTGAAGTGCAATAAAATTTAATTATAAGTAAATAATTAACGTGTCCCTGGGAAGGTAGAATTTGTCACTGCATGAGGAGAGAGAAAAAAAAAAAGGTGGGGTAGATTAGCCTGAGGGGGTCTCAAGGCGTTTTGAGGTCGTGGAAACTGGGCCCGGGGCCTCACAAAAACGGGACAGGGTATATATGGTTATTGTGGGACCACCTGGGGGGACACCTTCCTCGTGTCTCCTTGTTGTCAGGTTAAATTTTACTACCGGGGTGAGGGTATGAGTTTTCGGGGGCAAGGGTACAGGTGCCGGAGACGGGACAGGTGTACCTGGATACCCTAATACTCACCCTCCCCTCTCATCATACTTACTTTAACTATTCAATGAGTCATACCCGGAGGTATGCGTCAGGCTAACTCTACATCTCTCATCTACGCATCAGATTTATTTTCTATTATTTTTATTTCTATTTTTATTTTTATTTTTATCATTTTATTTCAATTTATTCTTCACGCATTCATTTTATTTTTTATTGTCATGAAAAATTTTATCATGACAAAAACAATTTGGTACGTCAGAATATATCTCGATAGAACAATCATATCGGGATGAAAGGAACAAAATATTTATATCTTGAAATGCAATTGTTGAGCATTGAGTGGGGATTTGTATTGATGGCTGAAAGACTAAAGGGCCTGTCTGTAGGAAATATTCTGAATAGAGCTATTTTCGAATTGAATGAGTGCAGACTACTGGAGATAATTAACTATTAATTCGGATGAATCGGAAGTTGGATATTATAGTTATCTTGTAAGAACGCGTGGTGTTTGTTTGTCTCGCCAGTCATGCAAGGTTTTCACCGAATTTTCCGCCGATTGATGTCGTGGAAAACATGTTGGAACCTGCAATATCCCTCAACAATCCGCCCATTACTGCTGCCCCTCCTCCTCCTAATTTCACTGGTCAAAATTTTCTGCGAATTTTCCAACAATAAATCGTTCGACATCCGGTGTGAATTTTGCCTTTTCTCCGACATGCGACATTGAATTTTCCGGGAAAAGTTATTGGCCACCTGATCTGACATAAAATATCGCCCAGACACAGTTCAAAGCACGAGATATATATTTGGCAAGGATTTTCTTGAAATCGTGGATCAATGAATTTTATTTTACATTTCCCTGGAATTTTTAATCGACAGATTACACGACATGCGACATTACCGGAAAATCCTGGCACCGACATTACACATGCAGGCAATCGGTGGCCAAAAGAAAATCTCATGAAAAACATTTTTCTGGAATTTTTAATCGACAGATTACACGACATGCGACATTACCGGAAAATCCTGGCACCGACATTACACATTCAGGCAATCGGTGGCCAAAGGAAAATCTTATGAAGAACATTTTTCTGGAATTTTTAATCGACAGATTACACGACATGCGACATTACCGGAAAATCCTGACACCGACATTACACATTCAGCCAATCGATGCCAAAAGGAAAATCTTATAAAGAACATTTTCCTGGAATTTTTAATCGACAGATTACACGACATGCGATGTAAACACCCTTGACATGCGACATTACCGGGAAAACCTGACGATCCACGTGGAGGAGGGGGAAGATGGGCTCTGATCAGAGGAGAGGAGACCGTAGCCGTCCGAGGAATATACTGTACGTGGAAATGCTGTACAACTGAGTGAGAAAGAAAGGGGAGGGGGGGTCCGAGTGGGCTGGTACCCAGGGATGGAGGTGGCCAAAGGAGGTGGGACTCCTTCGTCTCTTTCTCCTCAACATTGGTAACCACCGGGCAAAGCCGAATCGGTTGCGAAGGGCAGTCATAACGCGACCGCACTAGGAGTCAGCCGCATCCAACTGTACATACACCCAATAATTGTTTATCATTTTGAAAAATCGTGTGTGCGCGCGAAACTTTGAATATTCAGTGGTGCAGGATTCTTCGGTTAATTGGTGATTCTTGTGGATTTTGGTGGAGTTCTGTGGTGCATGGAGACCCGGGGGACCAAGTGGTACCAGGGGGATACTGGTCAAGCTCCGGATCACACGTGGAGGAAACCCGGTGCCCTTCATTGACCCAAGCCAAGTGATTTTCAGTGCCAAAAAAATTGTGTGGGAAATTGTGAGAATTTTTGTGAAAGTGAGAGAAAACTGGTGATCGTCGGAGCGCAGGTCAAGGTAGGGATGACTTTATTTTTGTGGTTTTTTTTTTTTTTTAGTCTGGGAGGGGAAATTTTTTTCATTTGAACAATTGGGGAATTTTGGCGGGCGCGGAAATTGCGGTGTGGATTTAATGGTCGCGGGGGAAATTCGTTTTTTTGCGGTTTTATTCAGCCGGAGATTTTATATTTGTTTTTGGAGGAGGCTGGAACCATTGCCGAATTCCAGTAGTCACTCACGAATATTCGAACCGTCAAAAATGTTCAATGTTTCTACTCGGAAAAATAGAAACGAAATTTGAACCTGGCACATGAAGGAAATTTCATTCCAGCCTCTGAAACTTCACATAAATTTTCCATGAGCCCATGATATATTTTATAACTAAATCATCCATCTTCAAGTCTTCAATTTCTTCCCAAGAAAACCTGAAAAAACAATTTCCCCAGAAAAATAAAATCACCTGTACCCCCCAGTCCTCGAAATTCATATTTTTAAAAAACCCCCAAAACCAATCCCCTGTAATAAAAAAAATTCAAAATTCCGGCCCGGTCCCTGTACGTTCTGCAAAAAATAGCGCCCCCAAAAACCATCGAAATTCTTCGTAAACTTGCCCCCTCCCCGGGGGGCTGAAAGCCCAGCCTCCATGACCCAGCCCCCTGTCCCCAACCCCCTCCGAAATGATGATAAAACCCGCGAAAATTCGGTAGCGATGGAGAATAAAAAAAAATAGCCCGTAAGAATCAACTGCTCGTCGAGTTCTCCAAGTGGGTGGGTGGGTGGGTTGGTTTGGGTGGCTAAAATGGGTGGACAGGGGGGCGGGGTTAAGGAGGCCGAGTACATAGTCACACTCGTGTGGGCAGGTGGAGTGAGAAAGCGACTTGTTGGGGGGGTAATGTGAATGTGGAAGATAGAAAGTGAGTTTCCGAGGCACATGGACACACACACAAAAACGTGTGGTGATCTCTTGGGTGGGGATGCGTACGTGTGTGTATGGGAAAGGGAAGTACAGTACAACCTGGGGGGTATTAGGTGGGGCGCCTAACGTCACAGCGCATTCACTCATCGGCAGTCGCCGACGCCGTCTCGTTTCCAAAACCATAATATCCCCCCACCTCAGAACACACGTTTCAATCGCACGAGCAACAACTCGAGGTCCCACCGGGGGTTTACGTCACTTTTTTCACCCGATTATTTTTCTCCCCCCCCCATTTCGGGGGCAATATTTTCAGTTCAGTGCGCCAACCCCCCGACTCATGTTCACACTCATGTGACGTTCTGGGGAATTTTTCAGTGGTTTCTAGGAATTTTTTTTGGGGCTGTGGTGCAATATTGTGTGGCGACTAGTGCGAAACATTTCGGGAGTTTTTGAAAATTTGCGGGGGTGGGGGGGAGGACTACAGTGGGCGATTTTTGGAGGTGTGACTTTGGAAATTTAAATTGTAGAGAACGTGTGCTGAGGTGTGTGTAGTGATTTTTTTTTTTCTTGAGTTTGTGATATTTTTTTTTTTTGGCGCGCTTTTTTTTTTGTGTGCCGCATGATCTTTGGGGGATTTTCGCGGGGTGACGGGGGATTTTGAGTGGAGAACGGCTGTCAGCTGGTGAATTTTGTGTGGCGCGAAAAGTTTGCCACGCGGGAACTACAGGAACGGTGACTGATAGCTGTGGTATGTGGATTTAAAAAAATGTATTTTAGTGCGGGGGCGGTTTTGGGGGGATGGGATACGGTGATTTTTTGGTTGATGTTTGTTTTCAGTTTGGGGACGCAATTAATACCGAGTTTGATCGATCCCCGACGGTCGTGGCGCGACGCCGCAAGTCACGAGTCTTCGAGTTGATAAACGAGAAAAATAAATTTGTCCATCGCGTGCAGAAAAACATAGACGAGGTGGAGAGGGAGGGGGGCGAGTCACTCGGTGATTTTACAATTTTATTTTATTTTTTGGGTACGTGTGTGTATCACTGACGTTTATCATCCCCGAGTGACGGTGAAGTGAACAACGAGAGTTCCAAAAAATTTTCAAACCCCCAATTAACCCCCACTCACCCCCCAAAAAATTATGAAAAAACCCATCGCCCCTCGACAATAAAAAAATCACTCCCCCAAAAAAAAGTAGACAATTTCCGCCAAAAATTCGAGGCTAAAAAAAACCGGGGGGAAAAATGAAAACCGATTTCCGCGATTTTTTCTCTATCAAAAGCATTTTCATTACATTTGCAGGAATAATTTGCAGAAATATTTTCCGATTGCTTTCCTGAATAGCGAATGTTGTATGGAATTAACAAAAAGATGGAATTAAAAGGGGAAAAAAAATTTATTCCGGCCCCCACATACCTGCCACACACTCGTCACGTCATTCTCAGAAAAAGAAGCGAAAAGTTGAAAGACAACACAGGATGAATATCAACACAATATCATGTACAAAACCTTGTGTTTCGCTCCAATATTTTTCCCCCGGTAATATCTCTTTTTTTTTCATCACGCGCCGGCACGTGTGAGTTTGACAACAAAGTTGTTCTCCAGTTTTCGTTGCGCACAGTGACGTGTTCGTGTTGTTAGAGCCCAGTAGATTATAATACACCTGAATGTATGAGTCGTACAATTCAAATAAAAGTAAATACGATCCCTAAAACTCTCCTTCACCTCAGCGACATGTGATATAGAGAAAAATTAGCCCGCGACCTCAAAATTCCGAAGGAATAATCGCAAATAGAAGAGCTTTCAAATTATCGGATCTTCCCCATATGTCCGTTGCGAACTAATGAACATGTCAAGTTATTTCGATTGAATAATTTTTATGGAAAACTTGATCAATCCCTTTATTTTCCGGTAACCAAAGGGAAAAATCCGGGGATTATTTCTTCCTTCCCACTCCAGCCGATTGTATGAGACAAGATTTATATTTTTTTAATGAGAATAAAGGTTTTAACAGCAGAAGGCAATTTGGGTTATTGATTTTAATTTAAATCGGTGGTTAATTCGATCCAACATAAGAGGCAGAATAAAAAAATTATCATTCAATGAAATATAATTAAAATCTAACAATTCATTAATCGGAATATTTTAATTTAAAATATGAATCGATAATGAATCGCGAGTGATTTTTTCCTCATTAGCAATGAATGAAAATAATGAATGATTGAGTCATGAATCCGTTCCCTTTTTCTCTCCAAATTGGGTATTAATTACTTGTTAATTTTAGTTACATTTCAATTGAACGGTTAATTGGTAGTTTGATTGATTGATTCGTCCGTCGATTTTAGTCAGCGTCGAGCGATCGCGGAACGATTCGTCGAATGACGAAAACCTGAAGTGCGCGAGGAAAATTAGTTAATGAAGTCATTAATTACGAGCGTAAATGAGAGATTGCCTAAGTCGGTGTATTTAACTCGGATCGTCAGGTGTGTGAGGAGGTGAGATTCTAGGTGAAACGTTGGGTCTAGGGTTGTAATTTATGCTTGTTAAATTTGCGGTTGAAAAGTGCGACCTTATGATTAATTTTCAATCGCCAATTAACGGAATGCCGATTAAAAATCGTGTGACAAAAGCGCGAGATCGCGGATTTCTCGTTCTCGGGATTCCGAGAGCTGAAACCGACGGTTTTCACCAATTGAATTGAAAATTTGAATAAACCCGCTATCGATTTCAAAAACCAGAAAATTTTCCGATACCGGCAACTCCATTCACTCCATTTTATTCCTCATTAACCCGTAATTATACACAGCAAAATTAATGAGCACAAATCCCTGTTATTTTTCCATTTTTCATTATCTCCAGTTTTAATTGATACAAATCAATTCGCGAGTCGTGAATTAGATCATCAATTTTCCGGTGTCTATGATTTTCACCCCCTTAACTTCCGGAAAGTGATATTTGAGGGAAATAATTTCTATTCGTGAACTTCTAGTCACTTCCACTCCATATCACCTGCATTATTCCAATTTTCTCTCTTTTTTATCTCCCAATTTAATTGATAATAAATTAAACAACCGAATCGAAGAAATTTCCATTTTCAAAAAAATAAATGAATCGGTAAATATGACCGATACATCCACTGACGTTTCATACCATACCATATATCCTAAAAATGACTTGTTCCTCATCTTCCTCATGTCTTCCAAGTTTCTCCGAAATTCGAGTGATTTCGAATTTGTTTTTTTATTTGTATTAAATAAAAATTCGATAAGTTTCTCATCAGGCATCACCCGATCAGGCAAACCTGCCTAATACCGGACGAAAATGGTGATGCGATTTCAGAGTGCCCGAGGCGCTTTCCACTGGGGTGTATGTGTCTCGGATTTTTTACATCTTCCCCTCAGTTTAATACAATGTACATCACAAGTACTTTAGAGCATTGCAGTTCCGTGCTAAATAGCCGGAGTCGTAGATAATAAATAAATAAAAAATGGAATTTTACTCTGATTTCAGACACATCGTGACCGATGATAGATAATTCATCGAAGAGGCGTATTAAACGTGTAAATAATACGTTTAATAAAACAAGGTGGCTTCGACGGGTGTAAATAAGTCAAAAAGATGTCGAGCACCGCGGAGAGTCCCGACGGTGGTATGGCACTGCAGTCACATTATTCACTGCGATGGAACAATCATCAGACACACATACTACAGGCATTTGAAGCACTTCTGCATGCTGAAATACTCGTCGATGTCACTCTCGTGTGCTCAGACAGCAGTATCAGGGCGCACAAGGTCGTCCTCAGTGCCTGCAGGTAAATAAAAAATAAGTTTAGCAAATTATAGTAATCAGGATAATCAGGATAATCAGGATAATCGAAATTATCCAACGAAAAAAAATGATCAAGCACATGTGATACGAAATAAATATTGTTGAAAATATCTGATCATTGAAATTTGTCTGCTTTCAGTCCTTTCTTCGAGAGGATATTCGCTGAGCACCCGTGCAAGCACCCGGTGATAGTCCTGAAGGACTTTCCAGGTCGTGAGGTTGCCGCCCTGATTGACTTCATGTACCGGGGTGAAGTGAGGGTAGGCCGTGAAGAGCTGCCCGGTCTGATGCGAGCTGCTGAGAGTCTTCAGGTGCGTGGTCTAGCGTCGTCAGAGCCCCGGCCTGCATCACCACCAGATACACCAGTGGAAACACCAACAGATCTGGGTGATCGATTGAGCCCGGAAGCTGACAACGATCCAGATATCGATTCTGTTCAACGCGAGTCTCGAACGATGTATCCGAGGGAACGCGATCGTCTACCGCACATGGGCCACCTGAATTTCTCCCTCCGAGATCTGAGGGAGTCCTGCAATTCACCACTTCTACCTAGACGAAAGCAGGCACGACCTCGACGAAGATCCGGTGAGTTAATACCCCAGGATCTCTCCCGACCCCATCCACCAGCGAGTCTTAGCCCACCACCTAGTGGTCTCAATTTGACTGGTGCACTTCCCGTTAATCCAAGTCAACCAACGGCCAGTCAAACACCAGGTCAATCACAATCGGGTCCACCCCAACCACCGTGCACCCCAACCCAACCAAATTCATCATCAACGCCGACAAATCGAGAAGAGACAGCTGAGAATCTATCGATGAAGCGTTCGTTATCACCGGGTTTACCCTCTGAGCACGGCATCAAGACTGAGAGTGAAGCAGCGAGCAGTCCACGTGGATCACCCCTAACTGGTACGAGTCTCCATCCTGATGGCTCACTCCAGGATTTACCCGCACCGGGTTTACCATCAATGTCACTGTCACTGACACCACCCCACCATCCAAGCGAGTACCTGACATCACTCGGCCAATTTGCCGCACAGTGGCTGCCAAATCATCAGAGCCAAATGGCGCATCATCGCGATGGCAGTCCCCAGGGACACAATCGCAATCCCTATCATCAGGAGCTACTGACACTCACAAGAAGATCTGTCGCTGTATTCCCCATGGATGGTGTATCACCATTGGCTAGTGGCGGACTGTTTCCACACGGTGGTGGTATGGATAGAGGTACATTACTCACGGATTTGCACGATAGCTTCAAGCCGGAAGCCTTTCAGGGATTGTTCGGTGGTAATTCGGCTCAACACATTACCAAAAAACCAAAGAAGCACAGGGGTGATGGTGAATCGGCCAGAAGATGGTCTGAGCACGGTAGGGGTATGCCCATTGGTAGGCCCAAAGGACAGCACAGTGCACCGAGGGGTGGACCACCTAGATCTTGGACAAATGCTGAGCTTACGGAAGCACTTCAGCACGTTTGGAACAAGAAGATGACAACGTCGCAGGCTAGTCGGCTGTTTGGCATACCGTACAACAGTCTTCTCATGTATGTCAGGGGAAAGTATGGAAAGAGTCTCAAGCTCGAGCAACTCAGGAGAGACTGCACTGGTGCATCTGGTGAAGTTATGAACTCGTTGAATAACAATGTCAAGGCCATTCAGCCACCGTCACAGATGGGTCATCCACTTGGTATGCCACATCCCGGTGATGAGTCGTATGGGCATCATCCTATCGTTGGTGGTAATTTACCACAGGGTTTTTTCCCTGATTTTGGCGCTGCATTTCCGGTTCCTGTTAGCATGGTACATCTTTTACCACCTAGTGAGCAAAAAGCTTTGGAGGGGGTGGGGGGTAGTGCAGGTGGTAACAGTGATCTTGGACAACAGAGTCGGTCACCATCGCCGAGTCATGACAGTATTCAACCACCGCAATCAGCACCGGCGTTACTGCAGCAGAATGGATCGGAATGAGATAGGCTGAGGGCCATGAGGGATTATCTTTATTTGTAATTGTCGACGTCCATGTTTTTGTATTATTGGAGGGGTTGAGTGTTTTTTGGATCTAAGACTGACTTTCTCGATTACTTTTGCTGGCCATTTCGAAAAAATGACGGGGAGGATTTCAATCGGATATCTTTGGATTAGGCTATGAGGGGTGCTCTGCAGTGAGAGTATTTGGGGAATCCCCGATTTTTTTTTGCGGGAGTTTTGAAAATTTTGGGTTTTAATGAGTGTTTTCGGGGGAATTGAGTCAAATGCTGAGGTTGAGATCGGAAATTTTCTTGGCTATCGATTGAGACGGGTCTGACATTTGAGTTACATCGACGGGATTTTCTACGGTGCACCGAACACCGCAGGATACTTTTTCCACTTTCACGGAGTGTAATAACGATATATCAGTGCTATTATTATCGGAACGTTTTGTTTTATTTTCATTTTTTTTTTATGGGAGATACCAAACATACCGAATAACAAAGCCAGTTTCTCTCGTTCTAACATCAAAGATGGAGTTTATTTTGTTCTCTTTCGTTTATTTGAAAACTTTTTTTTTTCTTCATTTCTCTTACTGTGAATAGGAGAAATAATGTATCCTTCACATTCTTACGGTGGATCAGCGCACAAGAAAGGAAACCCGGAAGGAAAACAAGATGACTCTCTCCTTTTAAGAATATTTTTTTTTTCACTCATTTTTTTTTTTCACCTTCTTTAGCGTTTTTTTTCTCCGCTACGGGAGATGCAAACGGTTAAATTGAAAGGGAACTTCTTGAAAAGGGGTGAGGGTGGGTCGTACAATGCTTAAGAATTTCGTTGAATGAAAAATGGAAGGAAAAACGCACCCCATGACATGATTTTTACTCACTTCTCATTCATTTTTTCGACGGCAAAAGTTGAAATGAGAAAACAAAATATGAGAAAATTTAAATTAAAACGATATTTCCCGCGAGAATTAGCACGAAGAGGGTCAAGTGCAATAATCGCTGCAATGTAAAAAAGTATTTAATTTTTCTTTTTTTTTTCTTTTTGTTCAATTTTGTAAATAATTTTTGCATAATTTTACTGGACATCTTTTGTGTAAAAAATAATTCATGCATTTTAAAAAGGTGAAGAAACAAATTATTTGGAGTGGAATTTTTCCAAAGAAGTAGAAAACATTTTAATTATGATTTTTCTCTCGACGGATAATAAATGAAGGATAAATATACCAAATAATGATGATAAAAAAAAATCGAAAACGCGAAATCGCTTTAATGAGTAATTAAAAAATGTGAAAATGAGGTTAATTAATGGACAATTTAATTACAAAATCGTAGACCACAGTTTGACGACTAAATAATTTTAAAAAATAATAAATGAATTATAAAAAGTAAAAAATGATAAATAATACCATTATTTCGACAACCAGACGGAAGCGCAGGGTAAATAACACATCAGGGATAGCCACAGACAAATCTACGATAGCTAAAAATTGAGAATGTGAAAGAAAACAAATTGCATATTGAAAGAGGAAATAAAAAAAAAACTTATTAAACAGAGAAACGTAATTCATAAATTATTGGGCAGAGTAAACACTACGTTTTCTTTTTTTTTCGTTCGAGAGGGTTGGTACTGGGGGGTGGGGAGATGTCAGGGCATGAAACAATAAAAATTCGAGGGTTGGGAGGAATATGTGAGGTGACAGGCTTTCTCGGGAGCCATTGGGGGGTTGGGCCTGTACAATACAAACTGATATTATTGATTATTAATTAATGGAATTATTGTGTGAACTGGGTGATTGAAAAATGGGTTTTCGGCAATCTGGGGAAGAGTTGGAGAATTTTTTTTTCAGGCGCTCATTAGGGCGACTCGCTGGAAAGTGGTGACGCCATTTTGAGGGCAATGTCGACAAAATGGCGGATGGTGAGGGGAATTTAGTATTTGGTTTTTTGGGAAGTTTTTGGAGAGGTGTAAGCGATTAAATCAGTGGAAAATTTGGAAGGGAAATTTTGAAATGCTATTGACTGCCATTTTGTTTTGTTCCTAGGTTAGAACAATTTTGTGCAATTGATGAACAATATGGTGGGCCGTTCTGTTGACCTTGTAACCCTGAAAAAAAATCAATTCTCCAACGACTCTCCACCTAAAGAAAAATTTATTTACTTCACTCCGAACTGCGTTTCAAAATGTGTGAATGATAACAAAAAAAAAAAAAAAAATCTCGAAAATGAACGCGAAAAATCTCGCAATCAAACTCAATGGAGATTTTTCACCATAAACTAGACACACATATTGTGATAGGCACCATGTGCGGACTTCAGTATTATTTTGCAGTTAAAACGAATGGGGAAATGAATTTAAAAAAATGAAAAAAAAAAAATAATAATAAACCAATAATAATGAAACAAGTGATGGTGAAAATCATTAATACGTTAGGTAGACATTAAACAAAAAAAGAATCTTAATGCCTGTTTCGTTGTTATATAAAGTGAGAGTGTGAGTAAGGGAAAATGAAACCCTTAGATTTATAAAAGAATAATTACGACCACAGAGAATAAAAAAAAAATCCCGGGGAAAACTTGAAAATAATTTTCTTTCATATAATCTCGGGAATTTTTTAATTTCACCAATAATTTCATCCTCGTGGCGCCGGACGCACGTCGTTCCGTAATTCATAAACAAATTAAAAATAATTAATGATGATGAAAAACATTGACACGTGTAGAATTGTAAGTAGAGGTGCGATTGATTACTTTATTAATTGTAAAAGTGCGAGTGCGTGTGATGGAGCAAAAGTCGAGTGTTAGAAATTTTAAATAAATTGATAAAAGGAAATAAACAATTTTCGTGCGACCGGGGGCCGAGGTAAAAGCCCTAAAGATTTTCACTGTTGATGATAATGATGACCACAGCAAGTACTGAGAGACAGGGAAAGGTTGTATTCGAAAGTTTTTTCTATGCATCAACTCGATATGACTGACTACAAAGAGAATAAAAAAAAAATGAACATTAATGGCTGCCGGTAATTAGCTACCATATCGTATGATTGCTGTATTGTTAAATCTCGTTGCTGACATATCAATTTATCGATGGAACTGGATAAACTTATTTGTTGAATATTTCGATTGATTTTCTTTCTTTGAATATTTTTTGAAGCTATAAGCATCTTTGTGGCATCTGTTTCAAAATTTTTCTCATGTTCATTTTTTTTTCATAAATTTTTAAGGCTGAACAACGCTAAGATAACAATATACAATGTGTTAGTTGACAGATTTTTACGGGATTTTCATTGTTCGAGGTGGTACTGTACGTCTGTCGATTATCGACGAACTTCGATTAATCATCGATTCGACTGCGAATTTTTTTTGAGTGGAATTGATCGTGCAGTTTTCGAGATATTGACGGAAACAATCTTCCGATTTTCAGGTTAGGTGTGAATGAAGTTTGTTTAACACATGAAAAGTCCAATATCTCGAGAATGGCGCGGTAAAATTCCAATTTTTCTGAACTTTTCAAGAAGATCGCCGGTTCTTTAAAATGACTGGTCGATCGTTGAAATCGACTCACCCATTCCGGAGATATCTAACGAAACAATAATCATTGTGCAAACAAAGAGAGGATTGTTCAAAGCTAGAATCTTCCGAATTTCAGGAACTAATTGACCGATTGTGAAAATTCAAAATTCACCGTAAGAAAAAAATTGCATATTCACAATCACCCAAGATATCGCCAGAAAAAATAATGAACTGAAACAATTGTTCCAATTGTTCACCTGAAACAATGAAAATCCAGTGTTCTTTTATTACAATAAGAATTGGGTCGACACTCGTTGCCAGATAAACAATAACGAAATGATAGAGTAACAATACAAAGGGCTTTGAGTTCTGACCGCATCCTAAGTTCCTAATAAAAAAACGCTGAATTAAAGATAATAGAATTATAAACAAAGAAAATTAATGGAAAAAAAAACAGAAGACACTCCGAACAAAGTATTATTCTTGCTCGTTGACAAATACCGATAATATTTACCGCCGTGCTATTATTACAATTGTTTATGATTTTATAATCCTTGTTTAAAGTGCGAAAGAGAGACGTTTGTTTGTAAGTTTTTAAGATAATTAGTTAATTATTCTTACGCACAGTAAACCAACAACTTGTAAATAAATGAACGTGATGAGATAAGAGAGAAGAGTTGAAGATAAAAAAACGGTACGCGCAATTGATTATATTTATGCGTCATATATATGAATATCTATTTATCTAATTATTGCTGTGGAGAAAAACATAATGGCGATTGTTTATTCGGATACAACCTTTATTTGGAGGAGAGAAATAGCTAAATTGAATTTATGAGAATATTTTTTTTCTTCAATCAATGGATTTATTTTTTTTTCATTGTGAAATCTGTTAATTGAAGAAAATGAGGTGTAATTTTATAAAAATGCAATTTTTTTCACTTTGTTTATTGTTTATTTGTAATTTACTGAATCTTCGGTCTTGTCGACAGTCGATAAATGAAATGATCACTCTCGACATTATCTACTGACGTAATTTCAATTGCCATCAGGTGAAAACCAATGGCCAGTGGAAATTTCTGTCTTGATTACGGATGATGAATGACAATTTTCATAATTTATCGTTGAAAAAAAAATCCCAAAATTGAAAAAAACAAAAAATACGACGAAGAAGAACAAATGCGTGAGAAATAATAACTAGCATCGGTTGTGCCGTTCACGTAGTTCCTAAATTCGCCTCTGCCTCACAAATTGCATCCAAAAATGCCCCCCAATTTGTTTATTTCTCAGATAACAAAGACAAATAACAATTTGTACTCAAACCGAAGTATGAAATAATGCCCCTTCCCCACCCCAACCCTCAACCGCAGAAATATAATATACGAATATATTTATACTAATTACCGTGTACCATAAAAAAACAAGACAAACAATTATGATAAAAAAAAAACTACTTATTATATTATAAATGAAAGAAACAGAGAACCGCCGCCACCCACTATATTTTTTACAGGTTTACATTGTATTACAGTTTATAATATTTGATATACATAAAAAACCGTAATTAAACAAAATGTGAAACAAACAGAGCAATAATTAACAGATTGCGGCCGATGTGTTTTTTGAAAATAATATGGCCACACATTAACAATATTAAATGATACTTTAAAAACAATCGGTTATCGAGAAAAAAAGTGTTCATTAAATGAGGTAGTCCCTTCACTCGATAGATCGGCTAATTTTCGAAATTGAAAAAAATAAATTTTGTTTTTTCAATTCGTGTTTGAATTTCCCGGGATATCGAGTGGCGCTGGTGGAATTTAGAAAAAAACCCGCCAAAAAGAGTGACTGTCTTCCTAACCTCAAAAATTTTAATATTCTCCCTTATTAAACAATTAATAAACGAAATAGCCAATCCCTGGTGTGAATTAATTCGTTACAGGGACCAAATAATGGAATAATATATTTTTATCGAGCAGATTGTACAATATATATGTAATATACAGACACAATAATTTTTACTTCCGGTTTTATTTATTATTTTTCAAGTTGTTCAGTTGACGTTTTGGGAGACTGAGGATTTAATGAACACTTTTTGGATTTCATATTTTTAATATTAATTAACCGATTTGATGAAAAACTGATGGATGCTACATACTTGTGATACGTTTTACCGCTGGTTACTACAGAGACTTCCTAAATGCCGGATGTAACTATCGAAATATATAAACGAATGAGATTTTTTAATGATTAAATTTCATGGTTCATCCGGCAACCACTAGTTCACTCACGCACACGATTCACCGTTTATAAAATGAAAAAAAAAAAGACAAAATAATAGGAGAATAATTAAACAGATGAATGAAATAATGCAGAATTTATTGATTAACCGATTGCAAATGTGTAATTAATGCGGATGCTATTGTGAGGCAGGGGACGAGAATAGACTCCACCCCCTCCGCCCCTCTCCCGCTAATGCCCCCATTTTGTTTTCAATTTTTCTTCAGTTCAAAATGGAAAACGTGGAAATTTTTGGTTTTCGTCTTGGAAGAACACTTGGAAATATTGTAATGATATCTAAACGTAACAAATTGTGAAGGAAATTCTCCCACTCTTTACCGACCCCCGATTATCATGAGAATTATCTATATTAATCCCAGAATAAACTGTACATACCAATTGTAATCATGTGTTTTTATTTATTACGAAACCTACTGCGCACTCCGTGCGCCGAATTTGAATTTGGCGGGTCGAGTTGACCAATGAAGACTTTCGAGATATTTCGACTCGGACGAACTTCACTCTCGTATTTCTACTTTCATAACGAGCACTCATGAGCCCGTCTTAAAAATTTTTTTCATTGGAAATTTTTCCAAATGAAATTTATTCAAAAAAAATTTTTTCAAATGAAATTATCATTTTTATAAACACATTTCAAAATAAAATCTAATATTAACACCCTGTATAATAATATTATGTATATTCCATATTTCCCATTTTTTATTGCAATTAATTTATACAAAATGGAGAAATATTCTTTTAAAATTCATAAAAGAAAAATATGAAGCCCTTGAGTCAGAATTAGAGTAGAAATATGATTTGATATCCGCAATATATTTTTTATATTTTGCTTCGTAGGGGATGGATGTGAACAATTGCTGATGGGGTAAGTCCTCGGTAGAATTTAATAATTGAGATTTAAAAATTGTGTATTCCCCAAATTTTTCCCACTCCCCTCAGGTTCTTATGTCTCAACTTGGTTTTCTCTTGAATTAATCCTGAACAAGTTCTTCGAATTCGTCGTCCAAATGGCGCAGGACGCGTAATCGATTCCGTCATGTCGCAGGACCACCCGGGTACGGAACCCTAATAAATAAGTAATACGATTTTTGATCAACGAATAACCATTTGGCTCAAGAGGGAAGGGATGACCAGCAACATGTAGCCGCATTTTGTACGCAAATTTATGCCGTCAAACTCCGTGAAATAAATTTTCATTAATTGCAATAATTAATGTTGAAAACTAAATTAATCAAAGATTTTTCACTTTTTTATTTGACCGAGTCATTGGACCACTGAATCACTCGAGATCCATTAGATGGGGCTATTCCTCTGCTTTTTATTTATTTATTTTATTATCTCTGTATTTATTTCTAATAAACAATTAATTTATCGTTGATTACAATTTTTTTTTATTACTGACCCCACCCAATGGATCTGGAGATAAAAAAAAAGTCTAGAACCGATTCTAAAGAAAAAAATTCATTTCAATTCCTCTGCTTTTTATTTATTTATTTTATTATCTCTGTATTTATTTCTAATAAACAATTAATTTATCGTTGATTATAATTTTTTTTTTACTGACCCCACCCAACGGATCTGGAGATAATAAAAAATTCTAGAACCGATTCTAAAGAAAAAAATTCATTTCAATTCCTTTGCTTATTATTTATTTTTTTTATTATCTCTGTATTTATTTATAATCAACAATTGTTTTATCGTTGATTACAATTTTTTTTTATTTCAGTCGAGATGAATGAAACCCGCGGGTCAAAGGGGGTCAAACACGACCAGCACCTACAGGTAAAACCGAAAATCTGAAAATGAAACGATTTTAATTCTTTGGATCTACAAAAACGTTATCGATTTTTTCATTTAAAAAGCAATTGTTCTGTAATTGAATTTGATTTTTTTTTTAATGGAGTCGACATGAATGGGGCTCAGGGGTTAAGACATTTTGGAGGTGAAATATCTCGTGATTAACGATGAGGAAACAAAGTGAATCCCTTTTTTTTAATCCATCGGTTTTACCTGTATCGTGTGACCCGTTGGGGCGTCAAAATCGGTGTTTTGTGCCCTTTTTTTTCTCACCTTACGACACCTTCCAAGTGTCATACGAGCAACCTGAGATGTCAACTCGTTTCGACAAAAAAAAAAAAAATACAAAAGTGTTTTTCAATATTTTTTTCATCAATTCTGCATTTCTTTGTTATAAAAAAATTCAATCGCACTGATTAATTCAGTGGCCCTGGCATCCGGCAAGAAAAAAAAAATCGCCGAATGAAAAAGAGATTAAAAAAAAAATGAATAATGAAAGAGATTGTAAAGATGTTATATATCGATCGATGAAAATTGGAATGGCTTATAAAAATCATGCCTGTAACCTATCATTAAGAGCGATAACAGAATTATCGCTTCGTGTTTATAATACTACCGATTTTCGGAGTGAGCTCGAGGCAATTGCCCGATCACGATCGATCTTTCCGATGCTCCTCACCCTCTCATTTTTGTTTGTTCTTAAATCATTCAATTGATCGAGTAAAATTCCCAAAATTCCAAAAAAAAAAAATATCAAACTTCAAACAATTCATGGTCTCAGGATAATTCCATAAAAAAATTACCCTACAAAAATAATCTGCCGATAAATATATCAATATAACAAATAAATAGATAATCTCCAACATTATCATATATTATATATTTATATTTATTATTCATATATTTATTCATATAAAATAAAAAAAATATACACCTATAATACAAAAAAAAAAATGATAAATTGGAATCATCTGGAAAGGGCGTCTACAGGTGGTCATGATAAAAGTAAATTTTCCGAAGGACTCGTTTTATCGGTAACATTGGCAATTAGCAATATTGCAACAATGAAATATCTTGAATTACCTCAAATTGAATGCACACGGGTTATTGAGTCTTTCTACGTGCCCAGACGGTATGTGACTCACGTTTACTGAGTTTAGTTATAAATACCTATTTGTGAACATTCGCAAATGCGTGGTAGAAGGGCTCAAACTCGTGTGAGCAAGGGGCCCTGTGTTTAACGTCTCTCGATGGTGTGGAGTGGCACAAGATCGTAACTCTTTTTTCACGGTCAGCCAAATACCAGAGTGAAACATAGTAACGTTTCCCAAACTATAAATATATTGCCTAAAATTTTGGTTTTACTAGCCCACGCATTCACAATATATCATAAATTAGGGGGGCGAAATAAAATAATTGTGAGGGAAATTTCTGCAGTAAAAAAAAATACTGCAGTAAAGTCCCTGTCACCGTCTTTCATTTTTTAATTAAAATGAAAAAAAATATGACAATTTAATTTGGCGGATGCTACGATTATTTATTTACATTAGCAATAAATGGGAATTATTAATATATATGGGAATGAGAGGGTGACGTAAGGCTGAAACATTTTTTTATTTCAATAAAATTTTAATGTAAAAAATGCAATAAAAGATTTTTTTTTTATGAGGGAGCTAGGGAAAATTGATCGGATGTTGATATTTGGGTGAAATATTAATAACACCCGGTAGAATGGAAAATTTTTTGAGAAATTGTGGGAATCCCATAACTCGCGAATTTTTTTCAAATTTATTTAATGAGTTTTCAAATGAGTATGCAATATATTACGCCAATACGAAAGGCAGAGCGGAATTACACCGAGAACCGAAGAAAAAGGGAGCGTTACGGACACGCATCATTTACGAATGGCAAATTTTTTGGTTCCTCCCTTCCCCAAAAAAACGTGTTGACCATTCAGCGATGATCTCACCGGATCAATTAAAAAAATCAATAATATCCGTAATTCGCGAATACCAAAGTTTAGAAAATTCCCCTACATCTTTCCTTCTTTAAAAAAAAAACACACACAACCAATTAAAAACCCAATAAAAACAATTGCAATTACCGCTCCCATCGCCAATTATTTCCACCCGTAAAATTGTTACGAATCCGTAAAAAAATTGCATGGTAAATATTTTTTGATAAAAAAAAAAAAGCGGAACGCGCGAGTTTTGATTTACGGCATTTTTTTTCAAGATTTTTGAGGTATATCAAAGACGGACGAAGGGGGCGGGGGGGCATGG